>NC_060277.1:114587741-114676089 GCF_021613505.1 Equus quagga | reverse complement strand
ACTCTGAAACCCGCAGGGATGTCACTATGGAGCTGGGTCTGTGTTCTGTTTTCTGTACTACATGCACTTTTCAAGTCTCTCATGGCCTTGCTCTAAAAGGAAAACGGAAGGACTTGATACTAACTTTCCTAAACGAGATGATAAAATTGACATCCCATATCTGAGCGAGGAGCAGCCTATGCCTTCCTGGACTCTGGCGGGTTCGGGTTGCGGGTTCACATTAAAGTTGCTCAGCCAAATCTGATTGCCCTGGGAGCGCTCCCCTCCCGGCCTTGCAGCCACACCTGCCTGGGCTGTTGGAAGAGCCCTTTAAGGGCCTGCTTCCAATAGAGTAGTAGAAGAAGTCAGTCATTTCAAAACGATTTTTTTTTTTCTCACGTAGCAAAAAGACGGGACCTTTGCCGCTGGCGGCTACATGCCCCCTCTGCGGTTTAAAGCGCTCACTCTCTCGATTGTGTTTGGAACCATGGTTGGTGGAATCCTGATCCCAAATGGTAAGTGGGAGGGCTGCTCCAGAGCCTGGTTTCCTGCTGGCTCTTCTGCTCTGTGTTCCTCTCCATCCTGGCTGTTACACGTGGGGCCCCAGGGGCATCTGCCTCGAGTCTTGCTGTTCAACAAGGTCACCCGGAATCTTACTGCCATCCCCTCTGGTCTCCTGAGAAAGTCTAGAGACTCTCAGGTGATTTTTTTTTTGGCGCCCTGAGAATGGCATAGGACAAAACGTAGCAGCTCAAGAGAACCACAAACACGCGTGAAACCTCAGCACTTGACGCCTGGTCAGAGACTCCAGTGCAGGGACGCAGGCTGACTTGTGACATTAGAGTTCGTAAAGCAACTCCTTCCTTGCTGTCGACCCCTGACTTTGCTGAGTGTCATCCAGGGAAAAAGTGAAGGCCCTGAGCAAGACTTGTCCTACTGCCAGCAGACAGACAGAGCTCATTGTCATCAGATATTGAGTGGAACCTGCGTGTGCCCTCCCCAGGTGACAACCCAGAGGCCCCACCCTTCAGGCTCCTGGCTGCCACGTCTGTCCTAGCACAGGTCCTGCCAGTCGCTCGCAGAGCAGCAGGTGGGGTGATTTAAGACAAGCCATCCAGGGCCTGGCCCCCTGGCTGAGTGGTTAAAGTTCCGCACACTCCACTTGGGTGACCCAGGTTCGCAAGTTCAGTTCCCGGGCATGGACCTACTCCACTCATCATCCGTGCTGTGGAGGCGTCCCACATAGGAAGATTGGCAACAGATGTTAGCTCAGGGCAAATCTTTCTCACCAAAAAAAAAAATAGCCATCTGAAAAGCCCCTGCTGGGCACCCAGATGCCCAGAGGCCATATGAAGAATCAGAGCAGGGTTGAGCTCTCTTTGTGCTGGGCTCCACGGGAAGAGGCTGGCTCCTACTGCCTCACTTAGGCTCACACAACCAAGGGCAGGAGCAGTTAGCCCCATTTCACTGGCAAGGAAACTGAGGCACAGAGAGGAGGGAACTTGCCCGAGACTCCATAGTGGGAAAGGAGCAGCCCCAGGTTCCCAGACCCCACACTGTGCTCTGTCCGTGGTGACAGATGGGATGCCCCTAAGTGTCCTTGTGGGCACAGAAGGGTGTGCCTCTGCTCCTTGCTAGTGTCCCAGAGGTGGGCCCAGAGAAGCCTTGGTGGCAAGGCTGGTTCACCTGCTGGCGCTTAGCCCTTCCTGTTGCTTCTTGTCCCCAGTGGAGACGATCCTGGGCCTCACGGGCGCGACGATGGGAAGCCTCATCTGCTTCATCTGCCCGGCTCTGATCTATAAGAAAATCCACAAGAACGCCCTTTCCTCCCAGGTGAGTGCTGCTCACAGCCTCTCTGCCCCGCCCGCCCGGGACTGATCTGGGGCGGGGAGAAGAGGAGGCGGGTTCTCAGTCGCGTAGTCCGTGAACCAGTTAGGAGTTTCTTAGGACAAAGGCACTTGGTCCCGTGAGTCTGGGAAACATGGGGTAAGCCAAGGTCAGCAGTCTTTGCACCACAGGGCCACCCGGAGCCACCACCACTTTTGTAGGGTGGTTCCCAGGGGGCTTGGTGTGTGTGTCGCAGCAACTTCTCTGAACAGCTTTTCTCTGTATGTGTGTCTGTGTGGTGGCTGGATTGTCCGTTTGTGGGCTCACACCTCTCGCTGCTTCCCATCACCATTCCCGCTTGAGGCCACCCCTGTTACCTCATGAGGGGCTGTCTCTGGTGGAGTTGCCTCTCCAGTCTCTTGCTGTTACAGACAGAACAACGACGAACATCTGTGCACACGAGCATTCCAATATCTTTGAGAACGTATCCTAGGAAGCTTTTAAAGACTTCAAAACAAAGGGTGTGAGCATGCGTAACTGCCTGGCTTTTGCCAGGTGGCTGTGTCAAGATCAGCCGCTGTCGCTCCACAGCTTAGCACCAGCCTCTTTCCCTTCATCAGACAAAGGGGGCCATCTTGGCTTCCCAGGAGCAACAGTGAGCGTCTCTTCAGGTGTGTAGAAGCCCCTGCATTTCTTTTCCTGGGAAGTCTCCATTCCCCGTGCTCAGCTTTTATGGACTTGTTGAGCTTTTGCTTATTGATATATTTTGGTAAATTTCTCAGCAGTATGGTATACATTCAGCAAATATACACATAATTCTCCTGTACAGATTGGTAGGTGTTTGCTAAGTGAACCCAACCTCGGAACCACCGTCCAGGGCAGATATAGAACATTCCAGCACCCGAAGCTTCTCTGGGGCACCTTGCAGGCTTTCCTCCCCAAAGATTGCTGCTCATCCACCTTCTGACATTTTGGGATAATTTTGCCTGTCCTTTGAGTGGGCATGAAGGGAGTCTTATGTATTGGCATGTTTCTGGCCTCCTTACCCCATAACCACACCTGTTACTGTGGGGCAGGTGGTCTGTGCCTTCTCCTTGCTGTGTGATCTTCCATTGCACGGTTCTACCACAGTTCACGCAGAGCAGGTAGCGTCCTGCGTGGGCTGCTCCCCACACCTCTCTGCGCATGTGTGTGCTTGGTCAATTATTCACTGAGGTGGGCATTGCTGGATTCCAGCTTATGTCCATCCAGCTTTGTAGATTTTGCCAAACTTTTCCTAGTTTTCCAAAGTGGTCCTCAGGACCATATTAGAATTCCAGTTGCTTTCACATCTGCTGCCCCTTCTCCAAATCCTAGCCCTTCCGCCAGGTGTGTAGCGGTACCTCACTTGAGTTTTAGTTTGTGATTCCCAGGTGACTGATGATGCTGAATACCTTTGCATGGGCTGATAGCTGTGTGGGGGTCTCCCTTGGTGAAGGCCTTCAAGTCGTGCCCACTTTTTATCTATTGCTTTGTCTTTCTTTTTCTTATTGATTTGCGGAAGATTTTAAAAGATTCTAGATGTCTTTTTTCAGAAATATATATTGCAAATATTTTTTCTCACTTTTGGCTTCCTTTTCACTTTCTTTTTCTTTTTAAATATTTTATTTTTCCTTTTCTCCCCAAAGCCCTCTGGTACATAGTTGCGTATATTTTTTTCAGTTGTGGGTCCTCCCAGCTGTGGAATGCGGGATGCCGCCTCAACATGGCTTGATGAGCAGTGCCATGTCCGCACCCAGGATCCAAATGGGCAAAACCCCGGGCCACCGAAGCAGAGCGCACAAACTTAACCACTCGGTCACGATGCTGGCCTCCTTTTTCACTTTCTTAATGACACCTTTTGATTAACAGATGTTCTTAATTGGAGTGTGGTTCAGTTTATTGATCTTTTTCTTTTGCTGGGTGCTTTTTATGTACTATTTAAGAAATTTTTGCTTATCCCATTGGTCCTGAAGATAATTTCCTGTTACAGTGTAGAGGCTTTTTATTTTACCCGTCACATTTAGATCATTGCTCCATCTGGACTTGATGGTGTGAGGTAGGGGTGAGGCTCGTGTTCTCTATATGGCTGTCTAGTTGCTCAGCACCCTCCTCTCCCCGTGGCACTGCAGCAGCTCCACTGTCATCAGTCACCTGTGGATGGGGGACTCTTCTGTCACTGGTCTGTCGGTCTCTCTCTTGTACTGGCGCTGCCCTGTTTTGCTGGCTGTGGCTTTCTGAGGAGTCTGGTCAGGCAGTACAAGTCCTGCAACATTACTCTTCTTCAGGATGGTCTTTCCCAGTGTTGGCCCTTTGCATTTCCAACTAAACTAGAATCAGCTCGTCACTTCCCCCAGAGCAGCCTGTTGGCTTTCGATTGGGGTTGCACCGAACTATAGATCGCAGAATTGGCATCATCATTCAATTTACAACATTTTCTAATTTCCATTGTTGTTTTTTCTTTTTTTTATGGCTTTTATAGATTTTCAAACTTTTGGGGATTTCCTAGTAATCTCTGATTTCAAGCATAATCCTCCTGTGGCTGGAGAACACACACGGAAGAATTTCAGTCCTTGAACGTTGGTTGAGATGGGCTTTGTGGCCCAGCACATCACCTACTCTGAGGATGTTCAGTGGGCTTTGTGGTCTGCAGTTGTTGAATGCAGTGTCCTATGTATGGTTAGGTCAAGTTTACTAACTGTGATTTTCAGGTTTTACATATTTTTACTGACTTTTTAATCTTTTCGTTTATCATTATGAGAAAGGAATGATAATTTCCACTGTAATTGTAGATTTGTTCATCTCGTCTATCAAGTTTTGCTTTTTATTTTGAGGCTATGTTATTAGGAGCATACAGATTTAAGATTGTTATATCTTGTTAAACTGACCCTTTTTCTTGTGAAATGCCCCCTTTTAATCTTTGGAAATGCTTCTCTCCTTAAAGTCAGCCTTGTGTGATATAATGTAGCTAACCTAGCTTTGTTTTGGGTTTATATTTGCACAATATAGTTTTTTCCATCCTTTCTCTTTTGATCTCTCTATGCCTTTATATTTAAGATGTGTCTCAGCATAATAGCATATAGTTGGTTTTTGTTTTGTTTTTATTCAAGCTTTTAACAGGAGTATTTAAGATTATTTACAGTTTAATGTAATTGCTGATTTTGGGGGGATTAACGCTTCCATCTTACTCTTTGGTTTTTTTGTCCCATCTGTTCTTTTTTTTTTTCTTGCTGGCTTTTGTATACATCGAGCATTTTAAGTATTTCTTCTTTATTCCTTTATTAGCTGACATTGTATTTTTCTATTCTTCTAGTGGTTATGCAAAGCAGTTTGATATGAATCCTTCACTTATTAGAGTTGACTGTAAATTAGTTTTTATTACCACTTCCCAGATAAGGCAAGTATCCTGTGATATTTTAACTCCATTTATCCTCCTCTGGCTTTTGGTGCTGTTGTTTTTATGTGTTTTAATTTTACATATACTTTAATCCCTGCAAGACAGTATTATTTTTTATTCTTTTTAAAGATCGGCACCTGAGCTAACATCTGTTGCCAGTCTTCTTTTTCTTTCCTTTTCTTCTCTTCCTCCAAGCCCCCCAGTACATAGTTGTATATTCTAGGTGTAGGTCCCTCTGGTTGTGCTATGTGGGATGCTGCCTCAGCGTGGCCTGATGAGTGGTGCTGTGTCCGCACCCAGGATCTGAACCGGTGAAACCCTGGGCCGCCGAAGTGGAGTGTGTGAACTTAACCACTCAGCCGCGGGGTCAGCCCCAAGACATTATTGTTTCAGATAGTCAATATTTATTTATACCGATCCTTGTGGCTTCTTGGTTTTCTGTCCCTTGGTCCCGTCTCCTGGCATGCTTGGTAGTTTGTGGACATTATGTTTGAGAAATTGGAGGGGTTCTGGGTGATGTTGTCTTCCATCCAGCCGACGGAAGGCAGGCAGAAGGCCTGTGTCCAGCTGAGGCGAACCTGTTTCTGGTCTGCTCTCACTCCTAGGGTATGGCCCTTCCCGGGTCTAACTAAACACCATCACCCTCAGATTGCCTAGTGCCCTGCTTCGGTTTCATCTTCCTGGCATCTGCTCTCTGTGGGACACTCTGCACAGCTGGCAGCTGGCACGTGCTTTGGGGAGAATTGCACACAGAACGTGGGCATTTTTCTCTGAGTTTCCTCTTCTCCAAGATCATAGCCCCTCAAGTCCTGGCTGCTGGGGAGCCCTCACTCTCAATTCCTGGTGCCCAGCCCTACGCATGTGTGCCAGCTCTGGGCTGCTGCTCTGTTATCCCCTGTGCTCAGCACCACTGATCGGGAAGCCTGACCTAGAGGCACCTCAGTGCTTCTCTCTGTTCTCTGGGGCCTCGCCCCTCAAGTCTCAGCTGCCAAAGTGGTTCAGCATTGTCTTCAGTGAGGTGATTTTAGTGAGTTTTAGGAACCCCTTAGAATATGAGGAAATTAACCCATTGCCTGCCGAATTGCAAATATTTTTCCCAGTTTGTCAAGTCCCAGTGTTTTAGTCCATCAGATTCTTTTTAGGGGGGAAAAAGTCATAGTTAGAAAGACCCTCCCACTCCAGTATTACTTAAAAAAAATTTTCCCTCAGTTCTTCTTGTACTTTCATGACTTCATTTTTTCATTTAAATCTTTGATCCACCTGTATTTTATTTGGATGAAAGAAACAGAGTTGGCATCCTAAGTTTTTTCCAAATGGTTCCCTGGTTGTCAGAACACTATTAATCCATCACTGATAGGAATGTTACTGCTTTCATATAGTAAATTCTTGTACATATTTAGGCCTAGTTTGGGTCTTATGTTTTAATTCGCCAGCTGGCCTGTCTAGTCACGTGGCCTTCCACACTGTTTTAATTACCCGGTCTTGAGGTAGTGCCGCCTGCTCTGAAACACTTTAATTCTAATCCCTCTTCTTCACCTTTATTAATAACATTTCTGGATACTCTTGCTTGTTTATTTTTAATATGAACGTATGAATCAGCCAATCTAACTCTAAACAAAAACAAGTCCAGCTGTTTGCTTTTTGGTCTAAGTGGAGGTCATTGGCGCTGTGGGTTAATTTAGAGAGAATCTTCTGTATCTGGCTCGCCTGCAGTCTGTGCTCGTGAGTCTCCCTGTGCACGAACGGGCGTGTGCTCAGTCTCATCCCCTCTTGGGCCGTCTTCTCTGTCTCCGCCTCGCAGACACCGCACACCTCCTGTACCATGTCTGGGAGACGGGGATCCCTTCTTCCACTGGTTTGTCTAACTGCTTGTTGTTTGTATATAGGAAGGCTACAGATTTTCATATATTAACTTTTTACCCATTTACCTTACTGGACTGTCACAGAATCTCTTGATAATTTCACTCTTCTTTTCCTTTGTTACGACTTTTCTTTCTCTCGTCTGTGTGTTGTCTCGCAGCCCTGGCCGTGGCGTTGGTGATGTGAGGGCCCAGCTCGTCATCTTCCTGCCTCAATTGGGACAGCTTCTAGTGTTTAACTGTTTAATGCTGGCTTTTTCTCACGCCTTGGTGTGTACGTAGACATAAACACACGCGGAATCGTGTTAAGGAAGCACTCTCTGCCAGTTTTACTGTGGTTTTTAAAATCTACAGAGCTTGTTGAATTTTATTAACTACTTTTTGAGCCTGTGTGGAGAAGATGCTAAAGCTTCTCCCTCTGAGTCAGTGTCCTGGTGAGCTACATTGTGAGTCAGTTCTGGACCATAGACCGTGGTGTAGTGTTGGTACGTGCTGCCGTGTTTTATTTCCAAAGACGAGTCTTCTGAGGAACACACTCAGAAATGTGGCAGGAGTTTGGCATGCCAGGCCTGGGGCCTGAGGGTATCTGCTTGGGATGTGGCAGGGCACCTGTCCCCCGTTCTCCCCCCGCCCCATCCTGGGAGCTCTGGCTGCCGCTCCTGAGGAAGGCACAGACCTGGCGTGAGGCCGAGTTGGCTCGCCCAGCTTGCCTGAGCTCTCCTGGGCGCTGCGGGGTCTGTTCCCGCCCACAGACCTCCAGAGGAGCCAAGAAAGGTGGGGGGCATGGACCTTCTGGGAAACGTCCTCAGAAGAATATGCTGGAACTGTGAGAACACAGTTGGCCCTTATCCGCCATTGTGTGGTTCACCCTGTAACTTGAAAATTGGAGAAATCAGAGGGTCTCTCTAGTCCTGACTGACACAGAGGAGCTTGGGTTCCATTGTCTGGAATTGATGCTTCTGGAATTGATGCGCTGTTGCCTGGAAGCCAGCAGAGGGAGCAGGAGGTTCTGACAGGCTACCAAGAAGATTGCCCCCTTTGCTCCTGAGAAGATGTCAGTAAGTAAACGTGCACCGCGACTCGCAGAGAAATGAGCCCCCACGGGTCGGCCATCTGATCTGAAGCAGAGCATGACCCCCAAGACCCTCAGCTGGAGTCCACGTGCTGGCTGGGTGCCTGCCTGACACTGACCACGCCGGCCTGGAGACCGTAATTGGGGCGTGTGGCTGCAGGGCAGTAGCCCTGCCTACAGGCTGACCTGTCTCGGTACTGAGCTGCAGCACGTGAGCCTGCTGGTCTGCAGACACCTGTAGGTGTCAGGAGGGACAGCGAACGTGTGCTCCTCACCCCTGGCTGCTTCTCTCTGCTCTTGAGTTGGGGACCCTGAGCAGAGATGGAGGCTATGGGTCACTGTTCAGGGGTACTCTGGGATGCCAGGTTGTGCGTGGGCCCCAGGCCGAGCCCCTGGTTTTCCAAGCCTGGGCTAAGATGTCAGGGTGTATTTGCACGTCTCCTCCTGGCTGGCCCTGCCTGGGCTGGGAGGACTCAGCGTCAGCAGAGCTCCGTGAAGGCGGATGTCCGGCACATGGGGCACGTTTATCTCCCTTTTGCCGGGTCGGAGCAGCCCTCTGGACTCGCAGAAAGTTGTACCCGGAAGGTGCGTGCTGAGGGGCCAGGCTCGGGCCCCAGAGGGGGACCCGACAGGGCCGTGGCAGCCCCTGCTCCCCACACTGGCTCCACCTGAGTTCCTGGTCCATCCACCACTGCCGACCCGTACAGGGGCTGTGTCTCTCCTCACTGGGGACTTTGGGAGAACCAGCAACCACTCCTCTTTGCCTACGTTCAGCAGTCAGCTTCCCAATCTCAGTGGCCAAGCAGGAACCCAGGAGCTCTGGCCGCTCACTCATCCTGGGGCCTCATAGAAGCCTTGTGTCTGTGGGACAGGTCTGCAGTCAGTGCCTCAGGGGACTTGGGCGACACCTGTGCCCTTTCCACATGCCCGGCCCCCCTGGGGCGCCACATGCTGCCACGTGGGCCTGTTCCCGCCTGGCTCTGGCTGACTCTTGCCTTCCAGCACGTGCCACCTGCAGACTGCAGTCTGGTCACTGCATGAGCTTCACCCTGGGGACTGAGACTCGCTCCGTGTCAGGCACAACCCCACGTGTCCTCACTGATGCCTGTGGCGTTAATGCCATGGTTCCCCTCAAGCTGGGCGTCTCTGGCTTCTCTGCCTGGGCGTTTTCATGGGCCCGTGGTGTTTCTTCAAAGGAAAGGGTGAGATTGGAGAGCTGGGATATGTGACCCATGACAAAGGCTCTGGCTGGGCCAGCAGGCTGCTCACGCTATGGACAGTGGTCAGCTGGCAAGTGCCCCGCACAGCCCAGGGGTGGCTTGCAAGCCAGGTGTGTCAGGAGACGAGTGGGGTCTTGGCAAAGAGAGAGGGTGGGGACTGCCACCAGATTGGGGAGCCGAAGGACATGCTCTGCAAGTGGGGACATGGGATGTCTCAGGCAGGTGGCAGTGGCAGGTATGTGCAGTGCCACATGGAGCTGGGTTCATTTTCTGGAACTCCTGGCTCCATGCAGGCCCTTCTTCTTAAATCGACCTTAAGCTGATGTTTTCTTGATCTTTCTCAGGAAGCTTGCTATCTCTCAGCATTGACAGAGTTAATGTTTTTTATTTTGCATTTGATTTTTTTCATTAAGCCCAGGAAGTTGCATGTTGAAATAAATGTTTCGAAGTCTTGGATGAAATGTTGCCTTTGGCTTGTCAGTCTCCCATGGAAATGTTCATTGATGTCCTCGTAAAAATACCTGACATACAGTGACCAGTAAAATGTCTTCATCTTTGTGTCAAGACCATTTTAGCACGGCTCAAACCAAGGCCTGGAGGTGAATGGGGTTTTGTTGCTGCCCCGGGGCCTGGGGAACCCCAGGCTCACAGAATTCCCCCCAAGTGCTGTCCTCAGTGTCATTCTGGAACTGTCTTCCTCCCGACTGGCTGGTGGTACTGGGTGGAGTCGCTCTTTTTCCCATTTCAGTATTTCAGGGCTCTCGCTCAGGTGTGGCGATTACCCTCTCAGGGCTGCAGGAGTCCAAGTTGGGACGTGAATTTTTTGTTGTTATTTCTCAGAGGCGTCATTTCTGCCATTGCCTGGAAAAATATGAAATGAGAGAGATTTAAAGTTTCTTTCTTTCTTAATTTTTTAAAACTACTTTGGTCATATTCGGACACCATCATTGCTCCACAAATTTTCCCTTCATGGTAAGAAGATGTGATATGCTGATCTGTGGGCACACAGCTGAAGCTGAGCAGCCACACACTTTTAAGAAAATAATTGGGGCGAAGGGCGGGGCTCAGAAGCTCTGCCCTGAGCTGTGTATTGTGGAGTCTGCAGATGCTGTTCCGACCAGAGGCACAAATCCCACTGCATCCCTGCACGCACCTCAGGCGGCCGCCGGCACCTGACTGTGCTGGCTAGGGGTCACTACCAGAGGGCCCCTTGCGACACCATGGCCAGGCCTCCTGCACCATGGCTGACCCCAGGAGCATGGCTAGCACTTTGTGTCCATGAGCACTGACCCAGCTCAGTGTTCCTGGAGTGGCAGTGAAGAAAATGGACTTTTTCCCTGAGGTTTTTTCCTAGCTGTCAGCATCCCCTTCAGGAGTACGGGTCCTTTCTTCCTGTGGAAATCTCTCTTCTCTAATTGTGTTGGACCCAGGAAAGTCTCACTGGTTCCTTTGATCTGATATTTTTAGAGTCAACATGCCTTTCAGAAAAGGGTTCTGAGTTCTGGCTCTGAGCCCGGGCGGAGGAGGGTGGCGGGGTCTCCCTGGCTCTCCGGCAGGCCGCCTCACGGGCTCCTCTCCTGCAGAACTCTGCAGAACCAGGAGTTACTGCCCCCTGGGGAGAGCCGGGTGGGCTGGGCCCGGGCAGGGCAGAAATAGCAGCATCCACTGCTGTGGTGGCATGAATGGCACAGAGAGCACTGGTCCAGCATGTGCACGTCTTAAAATAGCAGGAGCTGCAGGGGGAGACAGTTATATAATGTGGAGTTGTTGTACTGAATTACTGAGGGCAGCATTTAGGATCAGCTGTGGGGTCCCTCAAAGGAGGGACGGGGACGAGGCCCCTTGACTCTCAGGCATGCCTCCAGTGCAGCTTACTGGGCAGCACCAGTGGACACCCCCAGCTAAAGCAGGCAAGGAGCCGCCTCCTCCACGGCTGTGTCCCTGTCTGGGCCTGCTAGGTGACTTTGGGGGACAGATTGTTCATACTTGGGCTGTGAGGAGTCAGGCACCCAGTGGTCTGGGCCTTGCATCTACATGGCCACTGGGGGAGGGGGTGGGACATGCAAGGGCCCACCTTCAAGCTGGACAGTTGCCCTGAGATTCTTGCTCCTCTGGGCAAAGCTGTCAAGGGGCCCAGTCTCTGTAGCCGTGAGTGCAGGCGTGTCCAGCACCAGGCTCTCCAGCAGGCCTGGCCTCTCCAGCAGGCCTGGTCACTGTGCTCTGCCAGCGAGCAGGCCCCTCTGTTCATGCACAACGCCCCAGCTTCCTTCAGGCTCCCCTTGTGCAACCCCCCCGCCAGCCCCTCCCCACATCACCAGTGCAGCTCCAGCAGGTTTGGCCAATGATGCTGTCACATTAATCAGTGCAGCACCTTCATCTCCTAGTGGTCAGGGGCGCTGGTTGGCAGATAGGATCATGGCCTGCGCGCACTGTGCCCCCTAGTCCCTCCCATTGCGCTCACAGAGGGGGCTGCATACCCCCACACCTCCCACCTGCCCTTGGAAGGGTTGGGGAGGGGGAATATGTGACCTCTTTTGCTCCTGGGTCTTTTCCTCCTCCAGGTGGTGCTGTGGGTCGGTGTGGGCATCCTGGTGGTCAGCACATACATCACCCTGTCCGTGAATGAGGAGACCCCCATGGACTTGGCAAAGGAAGCCCCCGGCAACCCGCTTGGAGAGGCCGAGGGTGCCATGAAGGTGGAGGTGGCCCGGCTCCCAGGTAGGTGACTCTCAGGTACACACATGGCTGCCCAGGCAGCATCACCTCAGGGTTATGAGACGCAGGCTGTCTCACCTGCCAGCTGCCTCCGTCCTGTAGGGTGATGGAGGGCGGGGGCAGGGGACATTCAGGGGGCTAGTAGTGGGCGGCCACCTGAGTGCAGGGGACAGACAATGGATGGTGGACAGCAGGGCTTGGGTCTCACTGCCCACCATTCAGTGCACTAAGAGGTAAGTAAATTTGTGGCTGTTGCTCACATTTGTTTCGTTTTAAGGGTGTAAATTTCGAGCCAGGTTTCATGTGGACAAAGTCAGTGATGCCCCCTTGGCTTGCTTTACTGTGTCACGGTGTTGTCACTTGCCCTTGCTAGAGTGACGGCCCACACTCCCTCCTGCAGCTGCAGGCCCACCCCAGAAGGCCCCGCCTGTGCTGTGGCCCTGACACCCACCTGTGGGTGCACTCGTGGGGGTGCGGGGGTGCATGGTTTCCAAGCGTGGCTTTCCAGAGTACAGTAGGGACTCCATTGTGTCTGGGGGTGGTTGGTGCTTGGGGAGCTGAGAGAAAAGAGGCTTCTTGAAGCCTTTGGCCCCCCCCAGGCAGAGATGGGAGGGAGGCGCAGGGACGGCTACCTCCACGCTGGCCCCTTGTTGCCCGGCCGCATCAGGCTCGGGTGGTGTCTGCGGTAACATTCATTCTGGGGGCTTCTGCCCTGACACTGGTTGGTTTTTATGCATTCACATGAATGGTGCGTACTTGAGTGTCTGGCTCACCTCCCCTGCAGAGAGACCCCTGGCTTGGATTGAGATTGGCCACGCTGCCCGCCCAGCATGCCTCTGGGGGGAGGCCCCGTGGGGAAGCAGTGCCGTTTGCTGGTGGATTTCAGGTGCCTTTGGCGGTGATGGCTAAGGAGTGCCTGCCCTGGTAGGAGCCTTGGCTCCCCACCTACCGTGACTGACAGGGGAAGGGTCCCGAACGGCTGGCAAGAGAGGTGAACGTGCTCCGCGTGCTTGCTGGTGCCGGCGAGCCTGCCAGCAGTTGGAGGCACGTGGCCCTCGGATTTGTTCCCGTCTCTTCCGGTTTTTCCTCCCTGTGCTTGGAGAACCCCGGCTGGAGTCAGCATCCCACACAAACTCCCCTGCGGAGAGCAGTCTCTCTGGGCTCTCTTCTTGGGGGTCCCTGAGCCAGGAGTATTGGGGCGTGCGCTCGTGTGCCTTCCTAGGATGGCGAGGGCTGGCGAGAAGATTCCCCCTTTGCAGGTTCCTTGCAGAGAGGGCCCCTGGGAATAGTGGGGTTCAGCAGAGAAACAAGTTGGAGTGGCCAGAAGCTGCCTGGGCATCCAAGCCGAGTTTCACAGATTTGGTAACTTGGACGGGAAAAATCCACTTGAAGAGGGAGGTGGACGTCATACGCTCACCCCTCTTGACACCTGCTGGGTTCCTTGGCCCTGTGTACTATGGGGACAGAAGTGGACTTGGGCACTGGTGTTCTCTGTCTCAGCCGGCTGCAGGCCTGCCCGGTAGTGGATTTCTCAGCATTAAGGCAGCACCAAGCTGCTTGTCCCCATGTTGCTGCGCGGCCTCCAGCCCACGGCCGGCGGGAGCAGCTGCATCCTGTCATGGAGGCGGGCCGCAGGCCGCTGGCTCACCTGGAGCCCGCCGCGGCCACATCTGGTTTCCATTTCTTCCACGAGGCTGTAACAAAACACATGGCCCCTCTCGGAACCACATGCCGTTTGTTTGTAGCGCCTTCTCCATTTTTCTCACCCCTGGCCTCCCCTGTAATTGATGGGTTGCCTCGTTGAAGCAGAGCTGGGTCCATAGGGACCTTTGCCGTGTGCGCACCCCATCCGACTTCTGCCTCTTGGCGTGTGAGCATAGTTTTATTGGTCTCTTTGATGTCACAGAGGCCAAAATGGTACAGACTTTCTTAGCGCCCTGCACCGGTCCTGGGACTGCCAATGGGAGTCCTGCCCTCCTGGGGACACATGTGACAGGCACACACAGCCTGGCATGCTCTGTGAGTGCGGAGCCCACGCATGCGGAGCCCACGCACGTGCTGTTGAGGTGCACAGCAGGTGTGGAGGGAAGAGGTTGCTGTGCCCTGCAGAGGCTCTCAAGGCAATTATCCATTTAAAAAAAAGGCAAATTAGGCCATTTATCTCCTGTCTGATAGCGCCCTAGAGGTCTGGCAGGGCCGCGCGGTCTTTGTAACACTCTCGGCTCCCTCTGACTACAGCCACGTCCCCTTTCTCCTCCCAGCGTCTGCACCCCATTGGCAGTGTTGGGGAGCAGCCTTGGCCTACATGTGTTGTCTGACTCATCTCGTCCCCCCAGAGGGAGCGACACAGCTGTGCTTCTGCTTGGGGAGAGAGAAGAGGAAGGGGCAGGCTGGGCCTCTGGGTGCCTGGCAGGAGAGCAGATCAGGCCTTCAGTGGCATGGAAAGGAGGAGGGCCTGTGGGCAGCAACTACGCATCCGTGCATTCGCACTCAGGTCGCGGAGGGTGACCACAGGCCGGAGTGGGAGCTCGCCACTTCCCCTCCCTCTGCTCCATCACAGTGCTTCTCCCAGGGACTCCTTCGACTGCTGCCTGTCACCAGCACAGCCCCGTGCACACAGGCGGGAAAGTATCCGAACTGTGACAGATGCCAGCGTGCATGTGAGGGAGACTGGCTCCACGCATGGCTGCCTTCTCTCTAGTCTGGGAGCAGCATGGTCCTGCCTCAGCTGTCCCGTGCCCTGGGAGCAGGGGCTTTAACAGCCCCCATGCTGCATGTCACGCCCCCTGCCGCTGCTTGTGCTTTCTGTCCAGCTTCTCTGCCTGTGTGCGAGGCTGCGGCAGTGAGCTCGTTGGCGCTGTCCAGATAACTGCGCCAGCGTGGCCAGATTCGGAAGGGTCCCTCGGGCAGGGAGGGCGCTGCCTTCTGTGTCCCGCCCTGAGTCACCTCGGCCCACCCTCGTAGGTCCCCCAAGGAACAGCACCCCCGCCTCCACCTCCTGCCCGTGGCAGACGCGCCTGTTTGCAGGAGAACCATGAGGAGGGAGCCAGACTGGTGCCACGGCCACCACCCGCCGGGACACTAGGGTCCAAGGGGCCATTGAGACTCCCACATCTTCGAAAAGATGAGAGAATGTGGTAGTCAAGGTTTCCCTGCCAGCTAAGTCAAGAAGAGTGGGTTTCAGAAATGAGCCCTTAGCAAGTTATCCTTTCTCAGGACAGTGTGGAGGCAGGCACTTGGAAGGAAAGGCAGAAATCAGTTATTGGGAAAGTTACCCAAAAGCAGGGCCGGGCTTTTTAAAGTAATGTCGGCTGGCTGCTCTTGCTTCTGAGTGCATGGCCCTGGGGTCCTGCGCGTCTCCTGAACTTGGGGCTGTTTTCCAGTTGACAGGGACTCCATCTGTGGGACTCAGGTGTAATTTTAAAAGTCACTTTAATTTGGTGCTGGGCAGTCAGAGATGACTTCTTCCATCTTTATTGATCACAAGATGCTCAGAGGTGGGTCGATGTCAGTGACTAGCAGGGTGCACCCCCAGACTTGGGACGGTGGTCTCAGAGGGGAGTCAACAAGGAGGAGCCCTAGCCCCCGGCCCTGCCTTCCAAAGTGGAAACCAGCCTCGGGTGCAGATTTCCTCATCTCAGTGGACAGGGGCGGCTCTAGATGTCATACCCCCCATACTGCCATGCGTCCTGGACCCCAGAGACAGAGTCACAGGTCCAGTCCGCCTGGCCCCTTCTCCCTGAGCCAGCCTTACAGAGTGACTGGTGCCCACACTGGATGCTGGAAAAGAGCACCTGATGGGCAGCCCTCTGTCGGCCTATCTCAGGGCGCTCCCGGCCTGACTCACCGTCAGGAGGGTGAGTGTGTCCCTTGTCACCACGCAGTGCTGTTCTGAGTGTGGAGGGAGGCCGCTGACATCCCAGACTGCCCAAGCAGTTGGGGAGCTCCCACCGCCCACAGAGTGAGGCCTCAACATGGAATTTTCCTGGGTCTGGTTCCCTTCGCCTGGGATTGCTGGCAAGTCATCGTTTTCGGTAACTGGAAGTGACGACCTTGAGGACGAGCGACATGGGGCAGCCAGCAGCTGACCAGGGAGGACCCTTTGGGAGCCCCCTGGGGTTTGAACTGGCTGTGGCACGCCCTCTGCGGGCTGCTCCTGAGCCCAACTGCTGCTTGCCTCCCAGGACAAGTTGGGGCCAGAGCCGCCCGGCTCCCACTTGTTGCCTGGCTCTCACTGGCGGGAGAGCCACCACCCACCCAGGGCGATTTCCTGTCTTTGCGCAAGCTGAGGCTGTGTCACCATCGGAAGAAGAGTAGGCATGGGGCTTTCAGTTACTAATTCTGAAGTTTTATGTTGGTTTCACTGCAGCCAAGAGGCGTTGCTGGCCAACTGTCCCGATGAAGAGCTCGGTTCCGTTTTAGGAAACACCGTGTCCTTTGCCTGAAGACAGCTGCGAAGGGTGGAGGCCGGGCCGGTGGCCTGCCGGGTCGGGGAGCCCCGGGCCCCGCAAACAGTTGAGAGTCATGCCTTTCCGCGATGATTTCCAGAGGGTGGTCCCTCCCTGCATGCCTGACGTGGACTAATTTTGTTCCCTGCCGAAACAGGAGTGGTCAGGGGCGACTTGGTCCTGTGACAGACGGAGCCTTTCCTTCTTTTCTCGTGTTTTTCCCTCCCCTCCTGGCCCCTTTCTGAACTCTAATCTGCCAGACAGACACCTTGATTTACGGGGTTCTGGGGTGAGCGCAGGGGCCTCTGCCAGGGTTAATTGTGTGGCGGCGACCAGAACATTTTCACCTGCTCAGGCCATGGCCACACGCTTATTTGAATTAGCCACTTGGTTAAACTGCGCAGTCCAGGGTGTGCTTCCTGCTAACTAGTCCCCCAGCACCCAGCAGGGTCCCTTCCCTGGACGTCTGTGTAGGGGACAGACCAGCTACCTGCTGTCTGCCTGTGTGGAGGTGCCTCCCCAGGCCGGCACATCAAGTCGGCCTGGGGCATTTCCTCCTTGGGGAGGCAGCAGGCCCCCATCTGAGCAGGCCTGTTGTGAATCCCCTCAATGTCCTCACTCGGGCCCCTCCAGCTGCAGGGCCATGCACAGGGCCTTGCCAGCCAGCAGCACTGCCGCCCACAGAGATTTCAGCCTCCCTTCCTGGCCAGTCGTTTCCTGAGATGGGAGCAGAGGTTGCGTCAGGCCTCTGAAATGAAATGACTGTTTTGTAGAGTTTTTTCTCTAGATAGCTCTTTAGTTTCTGCCACGTTAGCCTAACACGTAGAAAGGAGAGTTTAATGGAGACAGTTTCCTAAGATGCTCTGCTGGGCCTGGTTCTGTGGGCCCTCCTCGTGCGCCTCTCACCTGGGACCTGCGTGCGGCTACCATGCAGGGAGCTGTCGGGCCTCTCAGAGCATGGCTGTGGGATGCAGGGGGAGTGGGGCGGTGGGCAGTGGGAAGGGACACTCTTTTCCTTGATTCCTTTCAATACTGATTTCCACCGTCAGCAGTAAGACATCGACAGAATTGCCATCAGCCTTCCCGTCCCCGCCCCCCAGTCTGCAGCAGGGGCTGAGTTTGGCAGGTGGTTGTCCCCACAGATGCCTCGCCGGTTGGCCGCCCCCAGCCCGCGACAAGCTGCGGGCTCGTGCTGCCCTCTGGTGGTGATGGAGTGTTGCTCTTCTGTGCCCAGTTAGGTGTAAATTGCATTTTGACATATTTTTGTTATGAATACACATGAAAAATAACAGTTTTCTGTGCTACTTAGCTGCTAATGATTGAAGAGGGAAAACAAATAACTGCTTAGGCTCTGCCACTCAACTGGGAAATGTGATTACAATCCAGGGAAAACTGCCTGGCACCTGTGCTGATTGGCGATGTGGCCGTGTGCAAAGGCTGCTCAGTTAGCTGTGCTGTGCTTACAGGCCAGAATCCAGTTGTGGACGTAGCCGGGGATGGCCGAGAGAAGCCGAAGCTGCCACGTGAGAAAGATGAGATGGAGCAGGCCCAGATTAAAGGCCCCGTGAACGTGCCCCAGAGGGAAGACGCCGAGGAGAAGCAGGAGGAAGTGCAGCTGGATCGGCCCGGGCAGGGTAGGGTGGCTGCCCAGCGGGAGGCCAGAGGGCGAGGAGGAGCGTCCTTGGGGCTCTTTCCCTCAGCTTACCCAGGTGCTGGTCCTCTCTGCCTTCTTCCTCTGATTCAGGTGGATGTTTTGCCCCTGACCGAAGCAACTGATTGGCAGCGCGCCCTCTTGTAGTTTTCTAGAAGTAGCATCAGTCCTCAGCTAGACAGCTATCATATTATAAAAGGTGGCACTTGCTGGCCCATTTCACTGTCGGGCACTAGAACCCAGTTCACAGTCCCTGGGCCATCCTCCCCCGCCCACTCCCCTACACATCTTCTGTCTCTTTCCAGGCATTGCGGTACCTATGGGTGAGGCCCACCGCCACGAACCCCCCGTCCCTCATGACAAGGTCATGGTGGACGAAGGTCAAGACCAAGAAGGACCAGAGAAGGAACATCCATCCAAACACATGAATGAAAAGGCTCCTGGGGGCAAGGGTCAGAGGGAGCCTCCTTTGCCGGATTCAGAAAGAGGGAGACCTGGACAGGACCAGGCCTTGGAGGCAGCAGGTGGTCTTCCTGAAGATCCTCAGAAGGTTCCAGAAGAAAATGGCCAGCCAGCTGTCGAGCCTGTGAAGAAGGAGCTGGGGCCAGGCGACAGGGGTGTGCACTTACAGCCCCAGGCGGTGCCCCCCGAGGAGCAGGATACCCTGGTGGCAGTTGCCAGGGAGAGAGCAGACAGTCTCCCCCTGCCAGTCCATGCCGCGGGGGCGATGGGCCAGCCGGCAGAGAAGAACGAGCCTGGTGGGTGTCAGCCTGGACCTGTCTGGGCACCCTCTCCTCTCCTTGAGGGGATCCCTGGAATGGGGTTGGACCAGGCTGGGTGAGGGGCCAGAGGGACCGATCACCCTGCTGCTGTCTGCTTTCTTTCTTCTCCTTCAAGATTAGCATGTGAATGTAGCAGCCCCCGCAGCAGCTGTTGGGGAAGACCAGGAGTTTGGTGGCTTGACAGCTACTGTAATATCTGTCACACAGTTGTTTGCCAGACCACTAAATGTCAGGTGCTGCGCTGTTCCTGCGTGTCTGGGTGCACGCGGGGGATGGCGCAGGAGCACTTGACAGGTACCACGTTGTTAAGTGCCGTCTAAGAGCTGGTTAGGATGGTTCCTGCATGTCAATTGGCAAAGGCAGTTAATGCTGGCTCTCTGCCTATGAGATTGTTAAATATGTTTTATTACTTCCCTGGTAGTCATCAGGTTGAATATACACTGTGCTGACGGGGGAGGGAGGGCAGTGGAGGGTAATTTTAGGAAGCATCTGCCACCTTTGTCCCCCCTCTGCCTCCGTTTGAGTGTTTTGCAAACCTCCTGAGTCTTCACCATGTGTGCAGGTGGGAAGGCTCCCCTCCCGGTGGGTGCCGGGCCGCAGGCAGAGCTGCGAGAGCAGAAGAACGTGGAGGGGCAGGTCGGAGAGCACGCTGGCAGCAAGTTGGAGGGTAAGGCTTTCCCACCGCATCCCCCCAGGGCCGGGGGGCATCTGCCCTTCCTGCCAGACCCGGAGCCATGACAGGGAAGGAACCCCAGGTGCCCATCATCTTGGGGCTTTTCCAGGCCACCCCAGCCTCTGCCCTTCCACTTTCCTCCTGTGGAGAGACCTAAAATAGCTCCCCCTTGCCCACTAACAGCTTCTTCTCCGGCACCTCCCTAGGAACATTTTTTATCTCCTTAAAAAAGAATCTGTTGCTCTGTCACATGGCTTTCCAGTACCACTTGTATTTCATTTCAAAGCAGATATGTTAATATTTCTAACACGTGTGGTATTTAAAGCCAGCCAGGTGTGGGGGCGTTAGTGCACCCAGACGTGTAGCTTATTTCGAGGATGGGAGGGCTGGGTGATCGTCACTGCTGTCTTAGCACCCAGCCCTGGCAGCAGCTCCAGTACCCTAGTCTTCCCCCTTAGCTTGGCAGGACATTTGTGTCCACCTGCGTGAAGACCCCTCGCCTGTCCACAAATGAAAGCTCGGCACACCTTTTGTCTCCAGCAAATAAGGCTTGCTCTGAAGCCTCCTCCAGACCTTCATGCGCATTTCGGGGTGACTCCAGCTGTTGGCTTTTGACGCCCCCCCCCACCTTCTCGTGGTCCCACCTGGTTGGGCGCTGCCTCTGCAGTAGAGGTGGTGGCAGCCATCCTGGCCAGCGGTCACCCAGTGATTTCTTTGGTGACCGACGGGCTTCTGTGCCAAGTCCCGCTCAGGCTGCGCCCCCTGCAGCGTCACTGCTTTTGGTAGCAGTGTCCGAGGAGCGGCCCCCGGGCCCTGCAGGGACAGCCAGCCAGAGGGAGCCCTGGGCATGGGGCGGGGGATGCGGCAGAGCCTTGGAGCGCCGGGCCTGGCGGGCAGTGCCACGTGGTGCTGGGGCTTCTGGAGTTCAGGAGCCACTTCAGGAATTTCACACACGTTCCTTTGTCTCTGGTTTTAGTCTCCCTTTATTTATTGGTTCCAGTTCTCATAATCTGTTTACCTAAACCTGTTTGATTTTTAAAATTTTTTTCTTTCTGAAAAGAGAAGTTTTACGGTTTCCTATTCTTTCTTCCATATGCCTCTCAATGGGATGAACAGCTGAAATCAAAAAGATAGTGGCAGGTATGACTCGAGAGGAGTGTGTTCCAATAAAAGGCCCATGTGTGGAGTTTTTAAAGATGCAAGAGCAGAGCTGGCACAGGCGCGCCGTCGCAGTCACGGCCTTGCATGGAGCGCGTGAGGCAGAGCTCCGGGGGCCGCACGCATGGTCTGCCCCCGGGCTCGGCCACAGCCCTCAGTGGGGCCCCTGATGCCCCACTCACTCCCTTCTTTCACAAATGCCCTGGTCTTTCTTAGCCCTGCTGTGGCCCCGCTGTCACCAGAAGACAGCTGAGTGCAGTCTGTAAGTGCTGGTTGCTTAAGGCCCCACCTAGGAGACAGGGCGGGAGGCCTGCGTTTACCTTCTGCTGTGGGCATGGCCCAATATTAATATATTCTGCACATATATTAATATCTGGGCAGCTCTCATCCCATCCGCGAACCTGGTCCGTGGTCCTGATGGCCACGTGGGAGCCTAGAGCTGCACGGGGGGCTCTGGCTGTGGGCACAGCTTGTCACCTCCACTCTGTTTTACATCTGTCCTATATGTCGCTTCCGGCTGGACATGGCACCGCTTCCCCTCCTCCTCCAGCGTCAGTCTAGGGCTGATCTTCCAAGAGCCAGTGAGGTGATGGGGCCTGCTCCTCTGGAACCTGCCCTGGGGACAGCATATGGGCCATCCTTGTACCATCAGCCATTATGTGGTCATGAGCCACAGGCACCCAGGGTGACAGCATGGCCCCTGGCCTAGGTGGCTGGTCTGGACCCATGGGGATGGTGCTGTGCATGTTCCTCATCTAAAGGGAGGTCTGCCAAGCCCCAGTCTGATTCACAGGACATGGCCTTTGTCTGGCAGGCGTCTTGATGACCTTAGGATGTCTGTATGGGTACCAGGCAGGGAGCAGGGGGCTGGCCCTTCTCCTGTCCTCCCTGTAGCCCTGTCCTCAGGGTGGCCCTGTCTTCTCTGCATTGGGCCCCAGCATGTTCCTCACCAGCCTGCCCACATGTACGTCCTTGCACCGGGCTCCAGGGGCAAGCCACCACAGTCCCTGGGAGAAGGCCCACTCCGAGTTGTCTGGCAGGTCACCGTTGGGGAGAGCAGGCCAGCACATCTGTGTGTACCTAGCATGTGGGTGTCTCACCAGATGGTCGCTCTCACCACTCACAAAACATTCTTCTTTCCAGTTTGAACTTCTATACCTGACGGCCCTAACCAGTTACGTCATCTTTCATGGCTTCCTATTTCAAGACTTACGTATCTAGGGGTGAGCCCAGTGGCATAATGGTTAAGTTCACGCACTCTGCTTCAGCTGCCCAGGGTTCGCAGGTTCAGATCCCAGGTGCAGACCTACACACCACTCATCAAGCCATTCTGTGGTGGCGTCCTACGTACAAAATAGAGGAAGACTGGCACAGACGTTAGCTTGCAACAATCTTCCTCACCCAAAAAAAGACAGACATACATGTCTAAAAGTTACACAACAACAGCTGCTCGCTGTGAATAGCTCACCCAGTGCTGAAGCGTTTGTTGTAATGGGGGCTCCCCCATGGACCCCCGGGAGGCCGCTGCTGGTGCAAGGTGTTCAGACCTGGGGCCTCCCCTCAGTCCACATTCTTGGGTGGGTGTTCTGTGTTCGGTGGGTGTGAAAGAGCATAGCAGGCCCTCTTACACACACTTGCTGCAGCTGGCCAGTCCCTCACCCCTCCTGCTGCTCCTCCTTGCTGGCTTGCACCGGCTTCCTCAGGTGGTCAGGACCCGCTGCGTGTTGGCGGCCAACCTTGGTCTCACTGAAGTGAGACTAGCTCTTGTCTCTGCTGAAAAGGAGAACAATTCTGTTTTTAAAATTTTCCCCTTGGAGGGAACTTTCTTAAAGTACCAATATTCTTTTTTAAGAATAGTTGATACTTTAAATCACCCAGCCCGGATCATCATTGTTGTTCTGCACACAACCTCGGCCTTTCTCTCCACATTTATTCCCAGTGAGCAGCAATAGGGTAGCTGGTATTCTGTTGGATGTGTCTAAACCACAAGCCAGTGTGAGAGTGGAGCCATTAGAAGGGTCATGGGCCACCACTGCAGAGGCCTTGGCTGTGCCTGGGGAGTGGCCCTGAGTGGCTCCCTCTGGCCTGAACATCTCCCTGAGCTGGCTGGAGGGTGAGAAGAGCAGTGCCTATGCGGGGTGTCCTGGGGAGGCAGCAGGCAACCTTGGTGGTGTCACGTGTCGCGCCACCCTCAGCCCTGCCCCAGCCTCTGGAGGGCCAGCAGGCTTTGATTGTGTGTGTTTTCTGAACACCAGAAGCTGGCAGGGCGGAGATGCTGGACCACGCCGTCCTGTTGCAAGTGATAAAAGAGCAGCAGGTGCAGCAGAAGCGCCTGCTGGACCAGCAGGAGAAGCTGCTCGCAGTGATCGAAGAGCAGCACAAGGAGATCCACCAGCAGAGGCAGGACGGCGAGGAGGGCAAGTCTGGGCCGGCAGGGAGGGCAGAGCGAGTGGGCAGTGGGGGTGGGGGTGAGTGGGGTGTCACTTCATGCATGATTGCCACAGCATCTCCAGGTGTCCTGTGTGGCTAGATCTGTGGCTCCAAGGCCTAGAATCCTGCTGGGAAAATTTAAGTTTTTATTTGTAGTTCTTACTTGCTGGCAACCTGATTCCTTTTAGTCCCAACATCGTAGCTTCTGCTCATTTCCATGGCTAAATGGATGACCAATTTCATTTGCAGTAGATGCACAGCCCGAGCCTGGGGTGGCTGCAGCCAGAGGTAAGGAGCAGGAGGCCCACGACGGAGGAATGGTGGAGCAGCCCCCCTTGCGGCCTTTGGAACCAGTACTCGGAGCTCCTGGGCATCCACCTGCTCCGCCCCAGGGGCACGGCCAGCGCTCTGTGGAGGAGCCCGAGGGGGCCGCAGGCAGAGCCCGAGCTGGTCCTCCCGGCGGTGGGGGCGCTGACAAGGAGCCCCAGGCAGCCCAGGCTGAGCTGAGGGAAGGTCGGCAGGGCGCTGTCCCCGAGGCGGCCGGTGCTGGTGTGCAGGAGCGGGTCCCCGTGCCAGACCCTGCCGGGGTGCCCAGGAGCCCAGGGGAGCGCAACGCTGGGGAATCCCCCAGGCAGAGTCGGCACGCTTTTGGCGGAGGCTCCCACGAAAGGAAGAAGTCTGGAAAGGAGGCGGCAGCTGCTGGTGCTGACAGTCAAGCGGCAGATGTGTTGGGGGCAGGGGCAGAGACTGGGGACCGTCACGTGAAGCCCCAACAAGTGGGCCAAGACCGGGGACCTGCAGGCCTGTCCAGCAGGTCAGGAGGAGCAGCCCCTCGGGCCCAGGCCGAGTTACGTCAGCCAGAGCACCGGGCTGTCTCTGCCGGGGGTCAGGGCGCACAGCAGGGCGGTCACGCAGAGGTGGGACAGAAGACCCTCGGCAGGGACCATGTGCCTGCTCCCGGGGAGGATACTGCTGTCCAAGAGCCTGAGCAGAGGCCAGACCCTGAGCTGGGGCCCAAGCCAGCCGTCCCCGGTGCTCAGAAGCCAGACAATGCCAAACCCAACCGAGACCTGAAAGTCCAGGCTGGCTCCGATCTTCGGCGGAGACGGCGGGAGGTGGCTCCTCTTGCAGAGGCAGGGCCAGCTTCGAAGGACAGGGTCATCATCAGCTTTAACCCCCTGCCTGATGTGCAGGTCAGCGACCTCCGTAGTGCCCTGGAGAACCAGCTCCACCAGGCCGCAGGGGGTGCTTTGCGAGTGGTCCACAGCCGCCAGATCAAACAGTTGCCCCTGGCCCTGGAGGAGCCCTGAGCGCCCACTGATGGCCACCATTCTCCTGGTCAGCTGGTCTCCCCTGGCATGCCCAGGCCACCAGCAGACCTGGACCACGGTGGGCACCGAATTCTGGAGGTCACGCTCCGTTGAAGCCTGAAAGATGTTTAGCTGCAGCCTCGTTTTCCAGAATGGTTTTTGCCATCACTGTGGCACCTCTGTAACTCCCCCAGGTGACTGAGCTCACCACGGCCAGGAGGAGAAACGGCTGCTCTGAGACTCTGAGGAGATGTGGCATCTGTAGGGCCTTGAGGTCTGTGACCTGCCACCTACGCTCTCTCTGAGACAGGTGGGTCCCGTGCAGCTGGGGGAGTGGCTGCCGTCACTGAGCGGGATCATGTGATTGAGGTGTCGGTGCCCTCAAGTGCGGGCACAGTCCCGGCACATGGGCTGCTCTGAGGACCAGCCGTCCGGCCCCAAGTGTCCAGTTACTCCGAGTTTTAACTCTTTATCTAAGGTTGTCTACAAGTGTGGTAGAAAACCTTAACAAACATTCCCCCTCACTCTGCTCCGTACCCCAGGGGCGCGGGTGTCAGAAAGCTGCTGGCGCCTGCTCACCTCCACCTCTTCGTGGTCTGCTCCACTCGCCACATGCTCCGTGGGTCCCAGTCACGTTATTGAGATTAAAAAAAATACCACCACTGATGTCTTGTAGTAAGGTTGGTGTTGAGGTAAATTACCTAAAGGAAAACAGTCCAGGGTTCCGTACAACGTAAAGCTGTGACTGGAGGTCGTACCTCACGGTGACCTGGGAACTGGATGTGTCCTAGCCCCGAAAAAGACCCCTAAGCAGGCAGACCTGCTCTGCTCAGAGCTCATCTGGACCCCAGTACCAGGCCCTCACCCAGGGGAGGGGAGGGGAGAGAGGAGGGGGGAGATGGGTCGGGGAGAGGAGAGGGCCACCGTGCTGAGATGAAGGGAGGGGAGGGGAGATAGGGGTTGGGAGGAGAGGAGGGGACCACCATCCTGAGATGAAGGGAAGGAAGGAGAGGGTAGATGAGGGAAGGGGAGGCCAGGCGGCTGGCCCTGGGCGGCGACCTGTTCTCAGGTACAGCACGCCCCCCCCCCCCCCAGGTCTACAGGGCTCCAGGCTGTACTCTCTGGACCCAGCTCATCTGTTGGGAGGGTGTTGTGGTGTTGATCTTGTGTTTTGTTTTCAAGGAGCAGAAAAGCTGACAGTCCCAGAGGGTGCTGGGCAGGTGTGCCTGGCAGGTCTGGTGGGCTGTCCTACCTGCAAGCCCAGGGCCTTTGCCTGCATGGTCCTGCAGCACTCTCCTTCTGGGGTAGGGGGCATGCTCCAGACCCTACCTCGAGGGGTCTGTGTGGGCCACCCACTAACTGCTGGCCAGCCGTGTCCATGCCCACAGAAGGCCCACGGATGTACAGGGGCTCCTGCCTCAGAACTCGGCTCACACTTTTCCTGGCACCTTTTGAAGTCATTTGTATTTTTTAATGTAATTTCCATGTCATTGGGCAGCCTGAAGACTAGAAATGAGCAGTAAAAGGAGTGGAATCTTCTGGAGGCCAAGCTGATTCCTCCCGAATGCCAGGGCTGGGTGTGGAGGCCAGGGCTGGGGCACTGTTCACACAGAGGAAGGCACTGTGACGGGGGAGTGTCTAGGGCGCTGCCTGTCCTTCGTTCTTAACTAGAAACAATTCCAAACCAACCATCCCTGGAGGGAAAACGCCTTCTGGACGTTTTCCTCAGATTGAAACTGTGAGTTTTTGGAGTGGGATTTTATTTCCAGCTCTTTCTCCTGAATGTCTTAGCTTGAACCAGGTTTCCTGTCCTTTTCTGGAGGTCACACCACCCTCCTTTCACTTCGTCTGTAGCTCAGAGCGGCCCAGCCCCGCTCAGAAAACCACCCGTGACTGGCAGTGCAGGGGGTTCTGCCATTGCCTGCCCGCCCCCTGCCTCCACACCCTAGGAGCCACACTGGCCCAGTTAGCGCTCTTTTTCCCTCCTCCTGGCTCTCAGCTCCACTCCTTCTCCCAGTGGGCAGCCCCTCAGGGAAGGAACAAGAATGTTCCTGCCCAGAATCCAGGCAGACCTCTGGGACTTTGTTGTCAGAACTGCAGGGAGCAGGAGGGACCAGCAACAGTGCTTTGCTTTCTGACCACAGACTGCTCCTCTTTCTGGGTCCCATGACTGGTAGGTGTCGCCAGCAGTCCCAGCTAGAGCAGCAAGCTGGGCCACCAGTGGGCCACCCTCAGTGTTGGCTACTGCTCGCAGCAAACGGGTCAGGTCTGCCCTGGACGCAACCCTGCCTGCAGGGCTCCCATTCTAGAGTGAGGCCACCAAGCCAACTGGGCGCAAAGGAGCTGGGCCAAGGCCATGTCGGCCTCCACCGAGCGAGGAGGGAACCCCAGTGGAGCTGAGTCCTCAGTGAATTCAGAGGCCCTTGCCTGAGGGCCAAGACAGGCGAACGGCATGGAGCCGCACATGATGAGTTCTACGCGATGACTGGCTGTAGAGGTGGCGGAAGTTGTCTTTGCTGCACCCCATGCCAACTTTGTCGAACTCCCTTCTATAAATGTAGTCTTGAAGATGAAGTGAGTTGGGGGAGGCCAGAGGAGCAGGGATGAAGGCCGCGGAGGTCGGAAGGGAGTCTGACATGGAGTGCGGGCTGGCCCTGTGTGAGATGTGAGACGTGGGGACTCCATCTGCCCCAGTGGATTGGAGATTGAAAGGACGCAGGAGACAGCGCCTGGGGGGACAGTTCTGGAAGGGCTGGAGTGGGTGTGCCCAGCGAAGATACGGGAAGCTCTAGCCGACAAGCTGTCAAGGGTCCGAGTGGAGGGCAGGAGGGTCGGGAAGAGAAGTCTGCCCAGGAAGGCTGGGTGCGCCAGCCGGGTGGCAATACGTGGCTGGGCAGTGGAGACTGCACAGCTGTGCTCGGGGGGCTCCTAGGAAGCCCGCTTCCCTGGCTCACCCCTTCCTCCCGTGGGCCCTCGAGCTATCTGGGAGCCTCCCGTCACCCCAGCAGGGGCAGGGGGGTCGTGTCACCAGTTTCTGGACCTTAATTCCAGTGGTTCCCGTGAGATGTGACTCTGCCCAGCAGGACAGAGCCCTTGATAGCGGCCAGCTTCCCCTCTTCACTGAGGCGGACGCTCACGTCTGAGATGTGATGCTCTCCGCATGGGGGGAGTCAGGCTAATTGTGGAGTCGTGTTCACTTGAGGAAAAGGGAGTGCAGACCTCGGCTCCTGGCAGGGGGCTCTGGACGCCAGGGGCTGGGTGGGCCCAAGGACAGTGTGCCCTCCAGGTCCCTGGGAGGATGCTCTTTGGAGCACAGTCCCCATGCACCCGGCAGGTGGCGTTCAGGGCAGTGGGCACTGAGGGCACTCCCCGGTGTCGCGGGGCCTGCCTGTGCCCGTGTGTGTTGGGAGGGGCGGTGCTGCACCCCTAACCTTATTCTCAGGACAAGCGGGGAGGGGGGTGTGGCACTAGGGAGGCTGGGAGCTGTGGCCCGGAGGGGCTTGCACTGACTCCGAAGGAGGCTGTGGAATGGTGAGCAGCCAGCCCACGCGGGGAGGGGAGCCTGCAGCTTTGGCCAGCCTCACTGGCTTCCTAAACCAAAACCCCTCTTGGCTCACACCTCTCTTCACTGCCTTAGTCTAGAAGAGCATGCCTGGGTATGGGATTCCTCGCAGAGCGGATCTCTGCCTCACGGTGTCGCTGTTGTCTCTGGTACATTCTGTCAACTGAGATACATCTAGATGCTCCATTGGATTGAGATGACATACTGGTGAAAATGCTTTAAAAAGTGAGAATCAGGAGGCAGCCTGTTGCCAAGGCCCACGCCCCGTCAGCTTCTGCAGGGAGAGGCCAGGCCCACGCACACTACGTACCACAAAAGAGGGATCCCGCGTGATCTGCTGCCATCTTTATTGTTGATTCACGTCTTTATTGTTGGTTCACGGCATCTTATTCTAATACAGAAAACCGCTTCCTCTTTGCCTTGGGCTCAGCCTACACATTGAGGTCCTTTTAGCCCTAAGAACGTTAGATGTTTGCCCCTTGGGACCGTCAGGACAAGGTGCCTGGCTCTGCACCCTTGGGCAGCAAATGGATGTCAAGCACAGTCCTCCTCCTTCCTAATGGCCTCCCTTCTGGGTCTTCTTGGCCTGAAAGAGAAAATATTTTATCTGAATGTGTTGTTTCCAAGTTAGATGGGGCTCTGGAAAGAAGACTACCACACTAAATGCCATCTTCTAGCAAATACCTTACAAAGAGCCCCGCCCCGGGCCAGGGGCGTGTGGCAGGGGCCCGGCTGGCTGGAGCATGGGGCCCTGGGCCTGGGTCTCTGCTTCAGCCTCCACAGGCCCAGGGGCTTGATCTGCTCCATGACACTGAGGACAGGCCTCAAACCCACGCCCGCCCACACCAGGCACTGTGCAGGCGCACCCTCAGGCAACACGTTCAGTCCTCATGAGGTGGCAGGAGCCCCTTCTTACAAAGGAAACTGCGGTCACAGATGCTGAGACCCATGCTTAGGGTCAGGGCTCACAGGGACAGAGCTGGAATTGGAGCCCAAGGCCCCTTCTGCTTCCTTATGCGGCCCCCACAAGTGCCTTGGATTACAGGCAGAATAGGCAGAACCGGGTTCATCGGCATGTTTCCTCGTGGTGAGAAACACTCCGGTACCCTAGTCCTGAGCTCCCATTCCCTGGGCCTGCAGCCAGGCTGTCTCAGCGAAGAAAGATGGCAGGCAGGGCAGGCGCTGCGGGATCGTCTCTACGTGATGGAGACAAAGGAGTGGAAGCACGTCTGACACGACCAGAGACCTACAGCAGCTGCTGACCAGCCCAACAGGTGGAGGGAAACCCAGGGTGTCACACATGCAAAGTCTTCCAACCAGGAGCCACAGGGTGGAGGTTTGTCTCGTCCCTTCCTCCCCTCGGGGAGGGCTGTACAGCAGGGAAGCTGCCACTGGGCAAGACACAAGTCCAAGGGACACGTGCACCCTCAGGTGAACAGCCCCATCACATCTGAGGTCAGTGACAAGAGCCAATGGCGGGGGCGGGGGTGAGGCCTGTGTGTCCGGGGCAGAATAATGGCAAAGATTAGGTGCGGGGCTGGTCTGGTGGCACAGTGGTTATGTTCACACGTTCCGCTTCTCAGAGGCCCAGGGTTTGCCGGCCTGGATCCCGGGTGCAGACATGGCACCACTTGGCAAAAGCCATGCTGTGGTAGGTGTCCCACATATAAAGTAAAGGAAGATGGGCACGGATGTTAGCTCAGGGCCCGGCTTCCTCAGCAAAAAGAGAAGGACTGGCAGTAGTTAGCTCAGGGCTAGTCTTCCTCAAAAAAAAAAAAAAGATTAGGCGCAAGTTCTCTGAGCCTTCTGGGAAAGGAGTGTGTGAACTATCTTCCTAAACTAAAGAAGCAGATATTCCTGTCCCGTGTACTCGCAGACGTCCTGCCTAGGAGGATCCCGGAACATCAGGAAACTCCACCTCGGGTTCCCTGAATTTGTCGGAGCTGCCCCAACTGCCCTCTCTCTGGTCCAGTTCTCTAGGTCAGCAGCTCCGGGGAACAGAGCTGGTCTCTGGCATCATGGCCCACCCCAGACCCATCAAATCAGGGGCACCAAGGGTGGTGACACCTTGGGCACCAGCCGAAGACCTTTGTCATTAAAGCCTCCTGGCGGGCAGCGCCTCCTCGCGCGCTCTGGAACTCCCGCTGCGGCCAGCTTCTCCCACTTCCCGTCACGTCTGCATCTCCTCCAACCCTATGTTCTCCGAGTCCTTTATGAAAACGTGCGACCCCGACACTCTAATTGTTGACTCGGGTACAGTGCTTGGCGATTTTCATAAGACTTTCACTGGCACAGCGTCTGATCAGACGAGGACCACAAGACGCCCCAGCTCAGAAACAGAAGGGACTTGCTGCTCAGGGTCAGAGGCAGAATGGAGTCCAGAGAGCAGACTGCTGCCACTACAGCCCAGTTCCGCCAGTGAGAGGCGGCCAGCGCACTGCGCTGGAGGACTTAGCCTGTCAACCTCGGTGATAAGGGCGCACCTCGGATCCGTGACCTACAGACTCCCCTCCCGCAGAAAGGGGGCTGCAGCGCGGGGAGATCGGGGTGCGTGGCGGCCGCCGTCGTAACCTCCTACGCATAGCACACGGCGCTCCAGAACGCCAGCGAGGCTGAGACGCGGCGGGTGCGGGGTGCCAGCTACCTGGGTCCCGGGTTGGGGTTCGTTTGGGCAGCACCGCCCAGCGACAGTACCACGTAGAGCGACAAAGCGGTTTCGCGCACACACCGCCACCACCGTCACCCCCACGGTGAGGCTGGTGCCCCACTTGACGGACGCGGCACACGGCGGCGGGGGTGGAGCGCGCGTCGGAAGCACCCACAGGCGCGGGCTCGTGGGGTCCTCCCCCGGGTCCCCCTTCCAGGCGGGCGGCGCCCACCTACCGCGGCGAGGAAGCAGCTCCGCAGGGCCTCGAACTCCTGCGCACAGAGGTCCTTCCTCAGGCGGCCGCCCGGGGCCGTGGACGCCTGCACGCACCGGCCGTAGGCCGCGGCCTGGGGATAGGGAGAGGACCGGGCCAGATGAGGGTCGCGGCGGCCCCGACTCCCGCCGGACCCCCGGAGAAGGCCCCGCCCCGCCCCCCCCCCGCCGCTGTCAGCGCCCCGCCCCGCCGCCCGCCGCCCTCCGCGCGGCCCTTCTTGCCTCGCAGGCGGTTCCCCGCCCGGTGCTCCTCACCTCGGCCCCACAGGCTGACAGGCGTTCGGGGAAGGCGCGGAGGCGGCTCCGCACCCGCCCCCACACCGCTGCGTTCCCCGACATGAGGGGTTCTTCCCGGCACCTGTGGGCGCCGCCATCTTAGGTCCGTCCTCTTCCGGCACCCAACAGCTGGATAGGTCGGCGCTTCGGCCCATAAACTTCTCCGCGCTTTTTAGTTGGCCAGGCTTCGGCTCTCGTCTCTGCCTCTCTCCGAACCGCTCCTGGTCTCCCAGAGCCCTGCAATTGGCTCGTTGCCTTGTCTGTCTTTAGTCTGGGACTTCGGATTGGCTCAGGCTCAAATTGTTTCCCCAATAGGCCTCAGGGCCCGCCCCACACGAGCGATTGGCCAGCGGGGCCAGACTCGAGCGGTGATTGGAGGGGGACCGGGGCCTGGCGGAAGCGGGGCGGGGCCGGGAGGTGACCGGCATCATGGCGGGCACGCCGCCGCTGCGCGACCGCCTGAGTTTCCTGCACCGGGTGAGTGCGGGCGGTCTCGGCCCTGCTGCGCGCCGCCTCCCCGGCTCGCCCTGAGCCAGAGCCGCCTACCTCCCTGGACCCGCTCGGCCCCCGCCAGGTCACCGCGCTCCGGCCCCTCCGGCTTCTCCTGGGCTCGGTGTCCCCTCCGGCCCCTCCATCCTCGCCTGGCCTCCTCTGGTCCCTCCGACCCACCCCCACTTCTCCCCCCTTCAGCCCCTCCCAAGGTTGGGGGACCTCACCTTATGTACGTGGCCAGGACCCCAGGTCCACTGGGGTCACTCAGGCCCCTTGAACAGAACCCGAATTGGGAAAGATAGCGGTGGGACCCGAATTTGCTTTCTTTCCCAATTTAAAGTAGCTTTACAGGAAAAGAAACATAGTGAGCCCCGAACTGTGTCCGAGGTCAACTCAGCCAGACGCTAGTTTGGGAATCGGGGTCACCGTTTTACTGGGTAACTCTGACAGTAGGGAAAGCTCTGAGCTCCACTCGGATTTGTGCTGAGAAGACTGGCGTTTTAAAGGGAAAACAGGGGAGAGTGGGGCCCAGTTGAGAAATGTTGAGGGGCTGAGCAGCGCCCATGGATTCAGCCGGCTGTGTCTGCTAGCTGGCAGTTATGGAAGATAGGGTCCTATCGCCCCGGAGGGACGGGGAGACAGGCCCTGTCCTTCCTGATGGCTGCAGTTTGAAGAATGGCCCTCACGTCCTTGAGAGAGACGTTCCTGAGTTGTAGGAAACCCATGTTCACCATTGTGAGCCCTTTTTAGTACAGTCACGTGTTGCTTAACGATGGGGATGGTCCTGGGAAACGCGTCATTAGGCGACATGAACACAGCGTGTGCTTACGCAAACCTAGGTGGCATAGCCTGCTACACACCTGGACTGTATGGTGCTAACCTTACGGGACCACCTTCGTATATGCGGTCTGTCGTTGACCGAAACATTATGTGGCGCATGACTGTAAATGCTCCAAGAAAGGGAGGTCGGAAGGTCAAGGAAGGTCAAGGCCTGTTGCCAGGTGTTGGCCAGCATGAACCATAAATTCTCCCGGCGCCTTGAACCTTCTCAGGCAGGCGCTGTAGGGGGCTGAGAGCATCCTCGTGCTGTTAGAAGCCCCTAGTCAGTCCTCTCAGTGCACCTGCCGAGAGTTCGGGCCTCTCCAGCTCGCCTCTGGGTCTTGGTGGACAAGTAGTGTAAGTAGCGGGTGCATAGGCTCACGTGACACTAGACAGCTGCCGTTCAAATTCTAGTCTGTGGCCAGCTCCTGACGGAATTGTTCTCAGTACCCCAAGGTCTTCTATCCTGTCTGCCCCGAGGCTCACGCCCCCACCTGCTGAATGTGGGATCAGTGGGTTTCTGGTTGTCATGTCTGGAGGCCCTCTGTCTCTGTGCTAACGAGTCAGCACATAAACTAAAATGTGTTTGTGCTACAAATAAACATGAGACACAACATGAGTCGGTCATTCTCCCTGTGGGTTGTTTCCACGGGGTCTGTCCCCAGAAGTGGAGCTGTGGGTCGGTTGGGCCAAGTGGTTATGTCACACTGCCAATCAGTGCTCTGGAAATACGAAACATCCCCAGTCCCCTGCGTGGGGGGGCTCACCTCACGCCTTCTCTTTTTTGCCAGTCCATAAGTAGGTACCTTAGGGACGCCTTGAAGTCATCTTGCATGTCTACAAATGTAGAGGCCTTGGGGCCATGCCACATCCTGACCCAAACATACCGGCCCGTCACCACGGAGACCACTACTGAGTGTCTCTTCCTGGGCCTCCATCCCCACTGGTCCAGAATGGAGGCTCCTGCAGGCTCCCTGTGGCCAGTGGGACCATTGCCGTGCCCTCTGGCCCCCTCACCAGGCAGGCTGCCAGCAGCGAGATGCGTGCACAGTGGCTCCCTCAGGCACCCGGAGAGCTAGGGCTCCCACAGCCACTCTTGGGAATGGGTGGCCCTTTGTGCAACTGTCACTCATCATGGCCCGGGGCTCTCGCTCACTTTCAGCTCCCGATTCTCCTGAAGGGAACATCAGATGATGACGTCCCATGCCCCGGCTACCTGTTTGAGGAGATTGCCAGTATCCTTCCTTGTTGTCCACACATGGGGCCTGGAGCAGCATGCGGGTCTCCTGGGGCCTTCCTGTCCTGAGGGGCCCCCAGTATCTTTAGCATAGTACCAGGCGTGGGTGGGGTCTAAAAGCCACATTACCAGTGACACAGGGCCCAGGAGACCCAAGGAGCCCGACGCTCCTGAAACCAGGGCCCAGGGTGGTACCTGCAGGGAGGATGCAGCGAGAGGTCCAGTGGCAGCGAGGCCTGATTTCCCTCCACGGCCACCGAGTGCAGCCCGGGGTCAGCTCACTCCTTCCCTAACCCAGTCACCTCCCAGAAATCTCCCACGAGTCCCTGGGCAGCAGCCAGTGCCTCCTGGAGTACCTTCTGAACCGTCTGCACAGTGGCTCCGGCCGTGTGAAGCTCAAGGTGAGTCCAGCAGCAGCCCTGCAGCCCCTGCCCGGGGAACAGGTCAGGGACGGGCAAGGTGGGAGGGGAGGGACACAGGCTGAGGATGGCAGGTGGCGCGGTGCCGGGTGGGTTGCCCTCTGGCTCAGCTTGCCCCACATGGCTTGTCCCCCCAGGTGCTGAAGATCATGCTCCACCTGTGCAGTCACGGCTCCCCGTCCTTCCTGCTCATCCTCAAGCGGAACTCCACCTTCATCCAGGAAGCCGCAGGTGCTGGGCCAGCACAGCTCCGAGAGAGGGCTGTGGGGGGAGGCTGGCCAGCGCACGGTCAGCCCGACACTCGCGGTGCCCCTCGCTCTGTGCCCCGGCACGCAGTTCCCCAGCCCGGCACCGCCCTTTCCTCCCCCGTGTCTTCGCCAGTGGCGCCGTGCACATCCTTGGGTGTGATTCCTCATTCCGACTGCGGCCCTGTTGGGCCTTTGCAGGCGCAGTGGGTGCACCGCCCTCCCCTGCCACCAGCTCTCTCTTCTCCCCAGGGCTGCTCCTCAGGGCCCGAGACAGAGGGAGCGCTTGTGAGCCTCCCGCCCTCAGAGGTGTGGGAGGACGGGGCTGGTGAGGCCGTCGGGAGAGGTGGGGCTCTGCCTGTCATGGTCCAGGCCACAGGTGGGTCTGGGTGGGGCCCCATCCCCTCATCCCCCCACAACCAGGGGCCATCGTGCATCTCTTGCTAACAAGGACTTGTGGGGACGTGGCCTGAGATCCTCGGGTGGGGCGGCAGTCCTGGCTGGGGTCGGTCTCGGGGGCAGGCTGTCCCAGACCCCAACAAATCTTTGGAAGGGTTCGGCCTTCCGGCAGGAATACACCCACCCGAGCTGTTGCTAAAGGAGCCCCGCCAGTTAGGGGACTGCGTCACTCTTGGCCACCACTTGCTTGTAGGACCTCCTCAGCAGTTGGTGAGCTTGCCCCGTCCGCCAGGCACTGGGGCTCACCCCCCACACTCCAAAACTGCTGTCTCCCTTCCCGAAGGCGGGGCGGAGGCCCGGGCTGCCGTGCCCACACCTTGGAGGTGCAGAACTCACTCTAGACGCCCAGAGGTGTCAGGGTGACTCGTGGTCACGAGCATCGTCACAGCTGAGTGCCCGAAGCTGTGGAGCGAGGCAGCTTGGCCCGGTTCTTCTCCCCAGCCGTCCCCTCATCCTCCTCCTCGGGGAGGGCAGGTAGCATGGCTCGGGGTGCAGCAGGCCGTGGGCTCTGTGGCATGGAAATCTCTGCTGCCGCACACAGTTACACTTATCCCTGTGGCCCCTTGTGCTCTGGGCTTGTCCCCCAGGGTGACAGGTGCCCCAACAGGTTTGCAGGGCCATGGGGACAAGGGTATGAGAGAAAGTGCTGCTGGGGACAATGGGGGCTATGCAGAGAGGATGGCCTGGGCACATGCAGTGGAGGGGGCTGTGCGTCTGGGGCCTGGCAGGTGGGTCCCAGTGGGGAAGGTGAAAGCTGTGGTGGGAACAGCAGGGAGGCACACGCAGCCGTTCGTCCACTCATTTGGCTTCTGGCTGCCAGCCCTGGCTGGGTGTGGGGTCCTATATCTGCACCATGGGACTGGCTGCCAGGTGGAGATGGCACTGAAGGGATGAAAAGTGAGATACATTTGTGATAGAGGAAACAGGGAGGCGGCTGCTCTCGCTCTCAAATGGAGTCCTGAAAGAGGAGGCAGAGTGAGGCACATGCAGCAGATGGGGGAGGGGTACTCTCCAGCATGTGCAAAGGTCCTGAGGCAGGGAGAGCCTGGGCGATGACTTAATGCCATGTAAGAAAACCTGATTTGCCACAACTGAAGCTTTCTGAGCCAGGAGCCTGGCACGGCTGAGGTTGAGGTGGGGCAGCAAGGGGACTTTTTGGGCCAATGTGAGGAACTTGGGTTTTATCAACAAGGCCCTAGGAAGTGGACAAGACCCGAGTCATGTGGCTTCTGGGTGGAGAATGGGCTGAGGGAGGCAGTTAGGTGGCTGATGCGGGAACACAGGTGAGAGACTGCCGTGGGGCTGGAGAGAGGAGCACCATGGAGATGTTCTGGACGTTGATTCACAGGTCTTGCCTGGGGGCATCGGGCTAGGGGAGCCAAGGGGCTGTGCGGGCAGCAGGCTCACCTCTCAGAAACCGCATAGGGTGGCGGGCCCTTCGGGCTTTGTCCAAGGAGCAGAGGCCCCAGGCTTGGCGGCGCGGGAGGGGGTGGCTCACGGGCCGTGGTAGCGACTTGACCTGGAAGTGATGTCACCCCAGGGCGTTTGAGGTCAGACCTGTGTTTTGGAAAGCTCACCCTGACTCTGGGGGTGCCGGGGAGTGGAGTGGACTGCTGGGGGCCCATGGGGGCCCAGCCACAAGGGTGGGGCCAGGGTGGGCTGAGGCCAGCGACCCTGGGGGAGCAGACTGACCGCAGTACCCCACGGGTGGTTGGCAGCACCCAGCTCAGCTCCGCTCCCCTCTGCCTCTGTCCTGCAGTTTTCGCGGGGCCCCCAGATCCTCTCCATGGGAACAGCTTGTCCCGGAAGGTGCGGGCGGCCGCCCAGGTGAGCCCAGGACCCAGGTCCCTCCCCAGGACAGCCCAGGAGCCCAGCTCCACTCTTGCTGGGTGACCACAGCTCCTGGGTCTGGCCCTCCGAGGAGAAGCGTTGGCGGGCGCCGGCGCAGAGCTGGCCTGGGGGCAGGGGAGGACTGCGGCCGAATGTGCCGCAGCCCTGAGCGACCCCCGCCCCCCGGCTCTTGTCTAGGACTTGGGGACGGCCTTGTTCTCTGACACCTCGTCCCCTCCACCTCCCTCCCAGCCTCCCAGGGCCTTGCCTCCAGCAGGTAGGCAACCACATCCAGCCCCATCGTTGGGTCTCCGTTCTGGGGAGGGCTCAGGGCCTCCTCCCTCCGCGGGTCCTGGGCGAGCGAGCTGCCCTGCCCGGGGCTGACGTGGGTCCTCCCCGCAGGCATGGGCTCCCAGTCCAGGCCCCAGGGCACCCTCCAGGGCTTCGGCTACAGCCAGGAACCGGGCCATACAGGTGAGCGCTGCATGGCCTCTCGGAGTGCAGGGACGAGGGCCGCTGCTCTGGTCAGCCGAGGGGTGTAGAGGGCGGGCGGGCGGTGTGCCCACGTGTTGACTCCTCTCTGCCTTTGTGGTCTTGTTCCGCTGCCGTCTTCTCTGCACCGTCCTGCGGGAGAGCATGGCAGGCAGCCGGGCCTGCTCAACAAAGCTGAGGTCAGCCCCGTGCTCGGGCCCCTGCCCCTGGCTCCTTCGAGGGCTGAGAGCAGAGGACAGTGGTCCTGGCTGTGACCGAGGTGACAGAGCAGGAACGATGCTGGTCGTTTCAAGTGGAAACAACAGGCCCCGTTGGCTGGAGCGCGGCAGGCCCGCAGCAGGGCCCCGTGGGCCTCGTGTGGGCTTCGGGCCTTGTCCCTCTGTAGCACTGCCCATCCTCGTCACAGCTCTCGGGCCCCCTGGCACTTCTGAGGCGCTGCTTCCTCAAGCAGGTCTGCCTCAGGCCTCGTCTGCTCTTCACTGGGGGGTGACGGCTGGTCCACCCTTCCATGGGGTGCTCACGTAGGGAAGGGCACCCCCAGCGCTGGACGCGAGTAGCTCTTGAGAGGCCATGGAGGTCAAATTCTCAGGACAAGCTCCTTAGGAGGCCTTTTGCTCCGAGGTGGGGACCGTGGGAACCCAGGGACAGAGCTCTACTGTAAGGTGCAGAGCGTCCCGGCTCCATCGGGCCTGGGAACATAGTCATTGGGGAAGCTTCTGGAAGGGCCTGGGTTCTGTCGCGCAGCCTGTGCTCTGTAACTGCAGCTCGTGTCCCGACCTCCTGAGCCCTGGGCAGGGAGCAGCCATGGGAGAATGTGGGGGACGGGACCGAGGGAGGCCAGCGCCATCTCCCTTCTCCCTCTGCGCAGGCTCTGCGGGGGAGGCCTTCCTCTCCACCATCCAGAAGGCAGCAGAGGTGGTAGCCAATGCTGTGCGCCCTGGGTCTGAGAGCCCCAGTACCAGGAGGCCCCCGCCTCGGGGTGATGCCTACCAGCCTGCCATGGCGCCTTCAGCCAGCCATGCCCACCCAAGTCCCGGGAATCTGCTCCCCGGAGCCGTCCCGGGTGCCCGAGGTAATGAGGTGCCACTCCTTCCTTGAGGGGCTTTCCCTTCCTACGGTCTGGGTCCGGGCAAGCAAGCTCCTTCTTGTCGTCTGCTGGGCCCACGGGTGGAGCACATGACAAGACCTCCATACCAGCAGGGGCTGCAGGGTGCCAGCTCAGGCTGCGAGCAGACATAGGAGGAAGCAAGCAGCACACCCATCGGGGTTTTGTGAGCCTTGCTCTGCTGGTCTTGTCACACCTCTCAAAGGCCAAGTGCCGTCAGTTACTGGATGGGCCATGTGGGAACCCCGCAGAGCCAGCCGCCGACGCAACGTGCGTTCTCCACGGCCTCTGCAGTGGCTTCGCACAGACCCATCCTGCCTCATGGACCAGTGTCCACACACTGTCTAGATGCCTCTGCTAGCTATGCCAAGTGGGAGCGGGATGTTACGGCCCCGAGAGGGCCAGGGTGTACCCGAGAGTCCCCGCTCCTCCTGTGCAGAACCAGCATTTGAGCTGGGACAGGGGCCCCAGCTCCAGCTTTTGTCCCATCATCCCATCACTCAGTGCATCTGGGCGGCTCTACGGCCCATGGGGCATTGGCAGCAACACCCTCGGGCACGGGCGGGCCTCCACGGTGCCTTCCTCCCAGGGGGAGGAGCAGCCAGTCAGTGATGCTCGGTTACAGAGCCACCCACGTACGTGTTTAGAGAGGAAGGTGGAATAGGTGTCGGGTGGACCTCCACTTCCGCCTCTACCAGAAGCTTCTATCACAGTCACGTGGCTCATAAGATTTGAGAGCTGCTGTGCTGGCTCTGCCCCATCCCAGCCTGGCCGCCTCGCACGTCTGCCACGGTCCGGTGCCCCCTGGCTTCTGGTGCCTGGTGCTGCTGTGTCCCCCTGACCCGAATCTCAGGCCGGCTGTGTCCCACCTCAACCCCTGTTTGAGGGGGTGCTCCCTCGGCCCTGCCCTCCTCTGCTGCTGGTTTCTGGAGCTGGAGCTTGGGACCCAGCCCCTCTGGCCCTTCCCTGGGTCTCTGGTCCAGGGGTCTCAGGGAGGTGGGCATGAGGCCGGTCTGAGGCCCCCAGGTCTTACCTCGGTCACTGGTTCTTCCAGCCCTGAGACACCAGCCCGGGCAGGCCGGCGGGGGCTGGGACGAGCCAGACAGCAGCCCCAGCTCTCAGAATTCATCCCAGGAGAACGGCAACCTGGGCAAGACCTCAGACTCGGGTAGTCGGTCAGGCAGCGACAGCCCCTCCGGGGCCAGCTGGGCCCCCAGCGACCTGGCGGAAAGGTGAGCCCGCGCCTCAGGGCATGCCTCCCCACCCCTCCTGGGCCCCACCTGGCAAGGGAGGCCTGACCTGGAGGACCTTGCCCCTCTTGGTGGCGGTGGAGCCACCCTCTGCTCTGACCCACCATGCCCCCCACAGGGCCGAGGCCATGACTCTGAGTGACTGCCAGCAGGAGCTGAGCCTGGTCCAGACCGTGACATGGGGGTCGCGTGCCTTCCTGAGCAGAGAGGAGACCCAGCACTTCGTCAAAGAGTGAGCCCTCCCCCGAACTCCCAGACCCCCACCCCCCTGTCCTCCGGCCCCTCACCCTGGCCCTGCGCCCCCCAGCCTTGCCCGGGTGAGGGGGTGAGGGGAATGGCCTCGCTGCCCCTGCCCCGACCCCCTGCCCAGAGCCCCCTCGTGCAGGTGTGGACTGCTCAACTGCGAGGCGGTGCTGGAGCTGCTGATCTGCCACCTGGGTGGGACCAGCGAGTGTGTGCAGATGGTGAGGGCCGGGCCGTGAGTGCGGGCGAGTGCGTGCCTGTGCCAGGGGAGCAGGCGGGGGTGGCACGGTGGCCTCCTCAGTGGTGGTCTGCCTGGGGGAGGCAAGTGGGAGCGGGCAGTGAGCGCAGGATCCTGGTGGGGCTGCTGCAGGGGCTTACTGGGGCTCAGACTGGGCCTCAGTGAGCAGGGAGGGAGCTGGCCAGACAGGCCTTCCTCCTGGGTGGACCTGCCGACCTCCTCTCTGCCCTGCAGAGAGCCCTGGGTGCCATCGCCTCTCTCGGGTGCACTGACCTGCTCCCCCAGGAGCACATCCTGCTCCTCACCCGGCCACGGCTGCAGGAGCTCAGCGCGGGCAGCCCCGGACCTGTAACCAACAAGGCCACCAAGGTGGGCAGCAGCCGTGGCCCAGAGAAGCCGGCACAGGGACACCTCCAGTCCTACACCCTGTCCCACCGTCCTTTCCCAGACACACACTTGTGCCTGTCCCTTGCTGCCCAGGACAAGTCATGCCCTGAGAACTGCAGTCGGGGTCCTCGCCTCTCACTGGCTCATGGCCCTCGAGGCTCACTGGTTGCTGGAATACCCCCAAGCTTGCCCACCTTACTGCTCAGCAACCCTGCTTCCACGTGGCTCAGCTCACATGGAGCTTCCTGCAGGAAGCCCTCCTTGACTGCTTGGAGAGATTTATCCCACTGTTCTCCACCCCACAGTTCACGGGTCCATGCTTGGCTCCTGGAGGGCAGAAATGTTTCCTTCATCTGAGTCCCGTTCCCACATAGGCTTGAATTGTGTGGAGGCCACCGGGAGTCTGTCACTGGGGGACCTCTGGGCAGCGCCTCTGGGCTGCTGGCCTCTCTGCAGCTGAGCCCTGGTGCCTTCACTGCCTGTTGGCATCCTCTGGCTTCTTCCCTTTTTCTCTGGGGCCACTGAAAATTCAAATTCTCTTTGGTCAAAGTGTCAGTGACTCTGTGATACACAAGACACACATGGTGGCACGTCATGGGGGTATTCCTAAGGACAGGAACACTGGGAGAACCCAGGTGTCCGGCAGGTGGGAATGACTGGATGGGCTAAGGCACCTTTTTTTCTCTCAGTCTATGTCTGGTGGTTGCATGGTGCCCGACAAGGGGCCACCTCTCCCTGTGCTGGCTCGTCTCGCAGCCAGGTTCAGTGACAGGGAAAACGTCCGTGTGTAACAGCAGGTGTGGGGCAGGACACATGGCCGCAGGTTGGGCGTGGACAGTGGGCCCCGGTGTTAAAGCAGCCAACACTGGTCGGTGGGATAGCAGCGAGGAGGCACTGGGAGGGGCAGGCCAGTCCCCATGATTCCCGGAGAGCGTGGAACACTCACTGAGTCCCCTTTCCTTCCGTTGTCCAGATCCTGAGGCACTTTGAAGCTTCCTGCCGACAGCGGCCCCCTGCCCAGAGGCCCCCGGCCGAGCCAGGCACTGCAACTACCCACGCGGGCCCCTCCGACCTGCTGACCGACACTGTGCCTTTCGCCGGGGGCCAGGCATTCCTGCAGCCTCTGAATTCAGCCCTGTTCTCACCCAAGGGCCCTGCACAGCCCCCTCCCCTGCAGGGTTCCCCACTTGCTGGGCCCGGGGACACCAGGGAGGCTGAGACCGGACTGGCAGGTTCCAGGGAGCAGGGGCCTGCATCTGAGCCGGGCCCTTCAGGCACGGATACCACAGAGGGAGTGCCAGAGCTCGGGCCAGGCCCCAGCGGCTGCCCGTGGAGCCCAGTGGCCAGTGGTGGCTGCAGCTCCTTGTTTGCCGGCATGGAGCTGGTAGCCTGTCCCCGCCTGCTGGGGGCTGGGACTGCTGCAGGGGAGCCTCCCTCGGCCCCCCAGGCCCCTTGGACGTTGTCACAGAGTGCGGCAGCAAGAGAGCCTCCTGGCTCAGAGCCATCAGCTTTTGCATTCTTAAACTCGTGACCGTGTCAGGTGGGCCTCGTGTGGAGTCTCCACATCCCTGGCCCACGATTCCCAGAACCCCCTGACTTCGTGCTGTCCCCTCAGCCCACAGCCCCTCATGTCCCACCAAAGAGTGGTTCCCCTCGGGTGTCTGTGGTTGGCCTCAATCTCTCTCTGGCCTCTTCCACTCACCCACTGAGGCCTTGGTGCAGGCAGCTGCCTCGCTGGGCAAGCTCAGAGTGGATGACGACCCATCCAGTGAAGAGAACAGCCAGCAATAAACTCTGGGTGATGCTTCAGGAGTCCAGGAGCCAGCCAGAACCAGCACGGCACTGCAGAAAGGAGTGGTCTTTGCCCACAGGGCTCAGCTCCCCAGCAAGGCAGGTTCCCTGTTTTCCTGCTGGAGGAGGCAGGACCCCCCCCTCCCCCCCCCAACACAGGCTCTTTTTGTGGGTGTGGTGGCTGTGGGAGCAGCTCATCTGAGCAGCCCACAGGACTTGCAGGGGCCCCAGGATGGGGCAGAGCTGTGCCGGTTTCTAGGCAGAATTAGGAACTGAGCTGCTTGGTAAGACTGACGGCTGCTGGGCCTGGCTGCCGGGTCTCCTGCCTCACAGCCATCTGGTCAGATGGGCTGACACACGCACATTGGGTCCTGTCTGCAAAGACTGTCAGGCCCCTCTCCCCATGGCCAAAGGCATGGGAGGGGAAGCAGTGGCGGGGGGGTGTTACACGGCCTCTCTGGAGGGGATGAGAGAGGAGGCATGGCGACCTCTGGAGCTGTCCAGAGTCCCCGGGCTCCTCAGGCACAGCAGAGCAGGGCGCCCTCCTCTGAGGGGCCAGTCAGGAGGAGACAGGTCACACCCATGCCTCTCGGCTGAGCTGCCACAGTTGCCAAGTGACGACCTGAGAGGAGGGCTCCAGGCCACCTCGGCCCCCTGTCTCCTTTGCCAGAGGCTGGCCAGGTGGACTGGAATGCTTACAGCAGCGGGCAGGCATGCAGCAGGGCCTCAGAGATGCTGACCCTGGGGTCCTCTGGGGAAACGCTGCCTGCCTTGCCCTCAGAAACAAGGTTTTTTGTGTGGATTTGGAACCAGTGCTTGGGGCTTACTTTGTTTTTGAGCTCAAATTCCTCCCTCAGTGTGGGGTTGGAAGCAGCCATGCGTCTCCTCATCCATCAGAGTGGGCCTGTGCTGTCCGGCCTGGAGCTGTTTCCAGTGTCGGATCCCTGTGTGACAGTTCTGTGCCCTCGACGCTGGCCTCCCAGCGAAGCCTCTGGGCCTGCAGAACCGCAGAAGGTGCAAGGGTCAGCTTCCCAAATAAACACCTTTTGCACAAAGCTGCACCCTTTTTTTCCTTTTCTTTCCTTCCTGTATGTGTGTGTGTTTTAATGAGATTAGCATTACTAAAGGGCACGCTGAGAGAACTTCTTTTCTAAAAGTAGGGACAGCATTATTTCTCCCTTGCATGTTTGGGAGAACTTCCCAGTGGAACTGTCTGGTCCTGCAATTTTCTTAATTGCAAGGTTTTTAACTGAAATTCAATTTCTTGGGTAGATAAAGGACTATTTGAGTCATCTATTTCTTTATAAATGAGTTTTAGTAGTTTGTATCTTTCAAGGAATTCATCCATTTCGTGTAAGTTGTCAAGCATGGCCACAAAGTTGTTTTTGTAGCACACCTGTAGTATCCTTTCAATTTCTGCAGGGTCTGTAATGCTATTCTGTCTTTCATTTCTGATATTGATAAATTTTTCCTCTCTTGGTTAGTCTGATTAGAAGTTTATTAATATTAGGGGCTGCCCCGGTGGCGCAGAGGTTAAGTGTGCACGTTCCACTTATGCAGCCTGGGGGTTGAGGGTTTCGATCCCAGGTGCAGACATGGCACCACTTGGCACGCCATGCTGTGGTAGGCGTCCCACGTATAAAGTAGAGGAAGATGGGCATGGATGTTAGCTCAGGGCCAGTCTTCCTCAGCAAAAAGAGGAGGATTGGCGGCAGATGTTAGCTCAGGGCCAATCTTCCTCAAAAAAAAAAAAAAGTTCATTAATATTATTAATCTTTCCAAAACCTAACTTTTGGTTTTATTTTTTCCACTTTTATGTTTTCTTTTTCATTGATTTCTGCTCTTTATTATTTCCTTCTTTCTGCTTTGGGTTTATTTTTCTTCTTTTTCTGTTTTCTTTAAGGTGGAAGCTCAGATTATTGATTTAAGACCTTTCTTTTCTAATATAGTCATTTTTAGTGCTATAAGTTTTCCTCTAGACACTGCTTTGGCTGCATCCTATGAATTTTTATATGTTTTTATTCAGTTCAAAATATTTTCTAATTTCCCTTGAGGCTTCCTTTTTTCCAATGGGCTATTTAAAGGTGTGTTTCTCTGTTATTTCTATTTTAACTCTGACATAGTAAGAGAACCTATTGTGTATTACTTCAATTATATTTTTAAAGATGTCACACTCTTAAAGTTTGTTTTATGGCCCAGAATATAGCCTGCTGTGGTGAATGTTCCATGTGCACTTGGTCTAAGAACTACAGAATATCCTTCATGAATAGGAATGAAAAAATCCTCAACAAAATATAGCAAAATTAATCAAGCAATATATAAAAAGGGCAATACATCACAATCAGTGGAGTTTATCCTGGGGGTGTGAGGCTGGTTCAACATCTGAAGTTCAGTGTAATTCACCATATTAACAAACCGTAGAGGAAAATCACATTATCCTTTTATGCAGAAAAAGCAAGACACAAAATTCATTGTTCATTCCCAAAAACTCTCAGCAAACTAGAAATATAACAATTTCTTTCACCTGGTAAAGAGCATCTACAAAAACCCCGCAGCTAACATACTTGATGAAGGACTGAATACTTTCCCCCAAAGACGGGACAAGGCAGAGCTAAGCAGTCTGACCACTTCTGTTCAGCATTGTACCAGAAGCCCTGGCCAGTCATTAAAGCAAGAAAACAATAAAAAGCAAACACACTGGAGAAGAAGAAATAAAACTGTGACTATTCACAGACAACATTATTGTCTATGTAGAAAAATCCCACAGAACCTACAAAAATTCCTAAAACTTACAAGTGAGTTCAGCAAGGTCACAGGCTACAGGATAAATTATACGATCAATTGTATTTTTGTATATTAGCAATAAACAATTGGAAATTGAAATTTTCAAACCATCATTATTTATGATAGCACCCAGAAATTAAATATAAAAATAAATATAGGCGGAGCAAAATGGCGGGGTGAGCTGACCCGGGATTCTCTCCCCTCCAAAATACAACAAAAGATTGGAAGAACTGAATTTCAGAGAATAAACATAATGCCAGATAGTTAGAGACCTACAATACCAAGAAGGCAGAGATCATAAACCTTGCTTACACCCTCGGAGGCGCTGGAACTGTAGGAGAGGACATCACTCCCTCCCCTAGAGTCTGCGATCGCTGTGGCGCCGGTCGGGAAGGAGCGGGAGAGGGGCCGCGTGACCCGGGGATCATCCAGGACTCCTGCCGCTGATTCAGTGGAGACCCGCTGACAGGGGGGAAAGCTTCCCTCCGTGGGGACCCCATAAATCAACGGCCTTGGGAGACCAGAAAACAGAACTGATCTGAACCCAGACCAGCGGGTGTAACAGCCCCTCCCCCCTAACAAAGCCAGTGGGCGCAGCCATCTTGCCCCGAAGGTGGAGAGCTAACATGCCGCTCTCGACCCCCATCTAGTGGCGACAGGCTGTAACTGCAACTGAATTCTACCACCATGAGAAAAAACCGCTCCACTACCATCCAGCAATTTATAAAAGCCCCAGACCAGAAGCAAAACAATAAAAACACAGAATTAAGTCCTGAGGACTTGGAATTAGGTAAACTAAGTGATAATGAGTTCAGAGCAGCTATAATCAAAAAACTCAATGAGGTAGAGAGAAAGATAGAGAAACAAGCCGAGTTCTGGAGTTACTTCACAAAAGAGATTGAAATCATAAAGAAAAATCAAACAGAATTACTTGAGATGAAAAACACAATGGACCAGATAAAACAGAATACGGATTCCCTGAATGCCTGTGTAGACAACATAGAGGAGCAAATCAGCATAATCGAGGACAGACAGGCTGAATGGCGCCAGACAGAGGAAGAAAGAGAACTAAGAATTTTAAAAAATGAGGAAAATCTCCGAGAGATAATGGATTCAATGAGGAGTAAGAACATAAGGATCATAGGAATTCCTGAGAATATGGAAAAGGAAAATGGAGCAGAAAGTGTGCTTAACGAAATTGTTGAAGAGAACTTCCCAAATCTAGGGATCAACGGAGAAATGTGTGTAGAGGAGGGTTTTAGATCTCCTAGATTTGTCAGTGTAAAAAGAGCTACCCCAAGGCACATAGTAGTAAAGTTGGCAAATAGGAATGATAAGGAGAGAATACTCAGGGAAGTAAGGAAAAAAAAGAGAGTAACCTATAAAGGAGCCCCTATCAGACTGTCAGCGGATTTCTCTACAGAAACCCTACAAGCTAGGAGAGAATGGAGTGATATATTCAAAGCTTTAAAGGAGAAAAATCTTCAGCCAAGAATACTCTATCCAGCAAGAATTTCCTTCAGATATGAGGGAGAAATTAAATCTTTTCCAGACAAACAAAAGTTAAGGCAATTTGTAACTAAAAGCCCTCCATTACAAGAAATCCTCAAGAAGGCTCTCATACCTGAAAAAAGAAAAAAGGGAGAAAGGGGACACAAGCCACAGACTAGGGAGACCGATGGATAGAACCACAACAGGATAGCAAATATTCAACTATAGCATTAGGGTAAAAATAAGGAAACTACCAAAACGAGGACGATCTTAGCACTCTAACTACAAATTAATAAGACGAGTTGGAATAAAAAATGAAAGTAATTATTTAGGAGGGGAAGAGCAAAGGGTCTATATCAGTATTGGTAAAGCAGGTAAGAGACCACCAGAGAATGGACTATATTATACACGAGATTCTAAATACAAACTTCAAGGTAGACACTAAAATAAAGTACAGAACAGAGTCACAAATCATAAATAAGGAAAAATCTAAGAAACCCAGCATAAGAAATTGCAGTATTAAATGGGTAGTCTAAAGCAAACAGGAAAAGAAATGCAGGCAAACAAGATAATGAGTGACAGATTGACAGCACTAAGTCCACATGCATCAATAATCACTCTCAATGTGAACGGATCGAACTCTCCAATAAAAAGACACAGAGTGGCAAAAAGGATTAAAGAACATGATCCAACAATTTGTTGCCTCCAGGAAACACACCTCAGCCCCAAGGACAAACACAGACTCAGGGTGAAGGGGTGGAGGACAATACTTCAAGCAAATAGCAAGGAAAAAAAGGCAGGTTTTGCAATTCTCATATCAGACCAAGTGGATTTCAAAATAAGACAGGTAAAGAGAGACACAGAGGGACAACATATAATGATCAAAGGGACACTTCATCAAGAAGAAATAACGCTTATAAATATCTATGCACCCAACACAGGAGCACCAAGATTCATAAAGCAACTATTAACAGACCTAAAGGAAGATGTTAAAAACAACACAATAATAGTAGGGGACCTCAACACCCCACTCACATCAATGGACAGATCATCCAGACAGAAAATCAGCAAGGAAATAGTGGAGCTAAATGAAAAACTAAAACAATTGGACTTAATAGACATATATAGATCACTCCACCCTGAAAGAGCTGAATACACATTCTTCTCAAGTGCACATGGAACATTCTCTAGGATAGACCATATGTTGGGAAACAAGGCAAGCCTCTACAAATTTAAAAAAATTGAAATAATAACAAGCATCTTCTCAGATCATAGTGCTATAAGGCTAGAAATTAATTACAAGAAAAAAGCTGAGAAAGGCACAAAGATGTGGAGACTAAACAACACACTACTGAACAAGCAATGGATTGTTGAAGAAATTAAAGAAGAAATAAAAAAATACCTGGAAACAAATGAAAATGATAACATGCCATACCAACTCATATGGAATACAGCAAAAGCTGTATTAAGAGGAAAATTCATCGCAATACAGGCACATCTTAACAAACAAGAAAAATCCCAAATAAGCAACCTTAAAGCACACCTAACTGAACTAGAGAAAAAAGAACAAATGAAGCCCAAAGTCAGCAGAAGGAGAGAAATAATAAAAATCAGAGCAGAAATAAGTACTATTGAAACGAAAAAGGCAGTAGAAAGGATCAATGAGACAAAGAGCTGGTTTTTTGAGAAGATAAATAAAATTGACAAACCACTAGCCAGACTTACAAAGAAAAAAAGGGAGAAAGCTCAAATAAACAAAATCAGAAATGAGCGAGGAGAAATAACAACAGACTGTGCAGAAATACAACAGATTATAAGAGAATACTACAAAAAACTATATGCCAACAGAATGGATAACCTAGAGGAAATGGATAAATTCTTGGACTCCTACAATCTCCCAAAGCTCACTCAAGAAGAGGCAGACAATTTGAACAGACCAATCACAAGGAAAGAGATTGAAACAGCAATCAAAAACATACCAAAGAATAAAACCCCAGGACCAGATGGCTTTCCTGGGGAATTCTACCAAACTTTCAGAGAGGATTTAATACCTATCCTTTTCAAGCTATTCCAAAAAATTAGGGAAGATGGAACACTTCCTAACACATTCTATGAGGCCAACATCACGCTGATACCAAAACCTGACAAGGACACCACGAAAAAAGAGAACTACAGGCCAATATCACTGATGAACATAGATGCAAAAATTCTAAACAAAATTTTGGCAACCAGAATTCAGCAATTCATCAAAAGAATCACACATCATGATCAACTGGGATTCATACCAGGAACACAGGGATGGTTCAACATCCGCAAATCAATCAACGTGATACACCACATCAACAAACTGAGGAATAAAAACCACATGATCATCTCAACAGATGCAGAGAAGGCATTTGACAAGATCCAACAGCCATTTATGATAAAAACTCTGAACAAAATGGGCATAGAAGGAAACTACCTCAACATAATAAAGGCCATATACGACAAACCCATAGCCAACATCATACTCAGTGGGCAAAAACTGAACCCCATCCCCCTGAAAACAGGAACGAGACAAGGATGCCCTCTATCACCACTCTTATTTAACATAGTACTGGAGGTCCTGGCCAGAGCAATCAGGCAAGAAAAAGGAATAAAAGGAATCCAAATAGGGAGGGAAGAAGTGAAACTCTCGCTGTTTGCAGACGACATGATCTTATATATAGAAAACCCCAAAGAGTCCATTGGAAAACTCTTAGAAGTAATCAACAACTACAGCAAAGTTGCAGGGTATAAAATCAATTTGCATAAATCAGTAGCATTTCTATACTCCAGTAATGAACCAACAGAAAAAGAACTCAAGAATATAATACCATTCAGAATCGCAACAAAAAGAATAAAATACCTTGGGGTAAACTTAACTAAGGAAGTGAAGGACCTATATAATGAAAATTACAAGGCCTTTCTGAGAGAATTGGATGACGACATAAGGAGATGGAAAGACATTCCATGTACATGGATTGGAAGAATAAACATAGTTAAAATGTCCGTTCTACCTAAAGCAATCTACAGATTCAACGCCATCCCAATCAGAATCCCAATGACATTCTTTACAGAATTAGAACAAAGAATCCTAAAATTCATATGGGGCAACAAAAGACCCCGAATTTCTAAAGCAATCCTGAGAAAAAAGAACAAAACGGGAGGCATCACAATCCCTGACTTCAAAACATACTACAAAGCTACAGTAATCAAAACAGCATGGTGCTGGTACAAAAACAGGTGCACAGATCAATGGAACAGAATTGAAAGCCCAGAAATAAAACCACACATCTATGGACAGCTAATCTTCGACAAAGGAGCTGAGGGCATACAATGGAGAAAAGAAAGTCTTTTCAACAAATGGTGCTGGGAAAACTGGAAAGCCACATGTAAAAGAATTAAAATTGACCATTCTTTTTCACCATTCACCAAAATAAACTCAAAATGGATTAAAGACCTAAAGGTGAGATCTGAAACCATAAGGCTTCTGGAAGAAAACGTAGGCAGTACACTCTTTGACATCAGTATTAAAAGGCTCTTTTCGGACACCATGCCTTCTCAGAGAAGGGAAACAATAGAAATAATAAACAAATGGGACTTCATCAGATTAAAGAGCTTCTTCAAGGCAAATGAAAACAGGATTGAAACAAAAAAACAACCCACTAACTGGGAAAAAATATTTGCAAGTCATATATCTGACAAAGGCTTAATATCCATAATATATAAAGAACTCTCACAACTCAACAACAAAACATCAAACAACCCAATCAAAAAATGGGCAGGAGACATGAACAGACATTTCTCCAAAGAAGATATACTGATGGCCAATAGGCACATGAAAAGATGTTCATCATCGCTGATCATCAGGGAAACGAAAATCAAAACTACACTAAAATATCACCTTACACCCGTTAGAATGACAAAAATATCTAAAACTAATAGCAACAAATGTTGGAGAGGTTGCAGAGAAAAAGGAACCCTATACACTGCTGGTGGGAATGCAAACTGGTGCAGCCACTATGGAAAACAGTATGGAGATTCCTCAAAAAATTAAAAATAGAACTACCATACGATCCAGCCATCCCACTACTGGGTATCTATCCAAAGAGCCTGAAGTCAGCAATCCCAAAAGTCCTGTGCACCCCAATGTTTATTGCAGCACTGTTTACAATAGCCAAGACGTGGAAGCAACCTAAGTGTCCAGCAACAGACAAATGGATAAAGAAGATGTGGTACATATATACAATGGAATACTACTCAGCTGCAAAACAGAACAAAATCATTCCATTTGCAATAACATGGATGGACCTTGAGAGAATTATGTTAAGTGAAATAAGCCAGCGAGAGAAGGATAATCTGTGTATGACTCCACTCATATGAGGAATTTAAAATTATGGACTAAGAACAATTTAGTGGATACTAGGGGAAAGGTGGGGTGGGGGGTGGGCACAAAGGGTGAAGTGGTGCACCTACAACATGACTGACAAACATTAATGTATAACTGAAATTTCACAAGATTGTAACCTATCAATAACTCAATAAAAATAAATAAATAAATATAAAAAATATACGTAGGATCTGTAAGTTGAAAAATAGAAAAGACCAGTGAAAGAAATCAATGAAGACCTAAATAAATAGAGAGATATACCATGCTCATGGATTGGATGACTTGACATTATTAAGACATCAATTCTCCCCAAATTGATGTACAGATATAATCCCCATCAAAATTCCAGCTGGACTTTTTTTTGCAGATGGTGACATGACAAGCCGATACTAAAATTTATAGGAAAAGTCAAATCAGAACAGCCAGCGTAATTTTGAAAAGGAACAAAGAGGACTCATTGTACTTTGTTTGAAGACAATGTCAAGCAGCGCCAATCAAGACAGCATGGAGGAGGCTGGCCCCATGGCCGAGTGGTTAAGTCTGCTTTGGCAACCCAGTGTTTCGAGATTTGGATCCTGGGCACTGACCTACACAACACTCATTAAGCCATGCTATGGTGGCATACCAGCTAGAAGAACTAGAATGACTTATAAAGAGGATCTACGACCATGCGCTGGGGCTTTGGGGAAAGAAAAAAAAAGAGGAAGACTGGAAACAGATGTTAGCTCAGGGCCAATCTTCCTCACCAAAAAAAAAAGAAAGTGAGGGATCTGTGAAAGGTCAGGCACGGATCAAGGCACCAGTACAGACAGTTCAGAAATAGACCCACAGAAACATGGTTAATTGATTTTCCACAAAGGTGTCAAGGTAATTCAATGGAGAAAGGATAGCCTTTCAACAGATGGTACTGGAACAACTGGACATCCGTGTACAAAAAAGAAAAAGAAAAAACTTCAGCCCACACCTCATGCTTTACACAAAATTGAAAGTGAGCCATAGGCCTAGGTGTGAAACCTAAACTATAAAAGTTCTACAAGAACCTATGAGAAAATGTTCTGTCATTGCATTAGGCAACGGTTTTGATCTGAGATACAAAAAGCACAAAGCGTAATAGAAAAAATTGTCCTTTGTCAAAGTTTAAGAACTTCTCTTTGAACGACACAGTTAAGAGAAGGGGAAGACAAGCCACAGAGTGGCAGAAAATATTTGCAAGCCATATATCTCATGAAGGACTTTCATCAAGAACACAAAAGGAACGCTCAAAATTTAACAATAAAACAACCCAGTTTACAAAGTGGGCAAAAGATTTGGACAGACCCTTCACCGAAGAAGCTGTATGAATAGATGGGAAATAAGCACATGAACAGATTCTCCACATCATTAGTCATTGGGGAAATGCAGTTTAAAACTGTATGTGATGCCACTAAACACCTATTAGAATTACTTTAAAAAACCCTGACAATACAAGAGCTGCAGGCGCTGAGGAGCGACCGGAACTGGCACGCTGCTGGGGGAGTGCAACATGGCACAGCTCCTCTGGAAAGCATTTCTTATTTTGGCCATTTCTTATAAAGTTAAACACATACCTACCATATGACCCAGAAGTCCCACTCCCAAGTCTTTATTTACCCCAGCGAAATGAAAAGTCCTAAAAGTGAACGTTTACAGCAATTTCATTCACAGTTGCCCCAAACCGGAAACAACCCCAAGTCCTTCAGTTGATGACCCGTAAATGAAGGGTGGTTCACCCGGCCCCTGGAATACCCCTCAGCAGGTGGAGAGGAATGCGGATGAATCTCAAAATGCCAAGTGAAGGAAGGCTACATACTGTACAATTCCATTTCCATGACATTCTGGAAAAGGCAACCCCATAGCGAAGAGAACAGATTAGTGGCAGCCAGGGGTAAAGGGTGGGAGAGGGTGCGCCTACAAAGGGGAAGCCCAGGGGTTTTGGAGAGGGGAGAAGGTCCTGTACCTTGTTCATGGTGGAGGCCACACAAGTGCATGCATTTGTCAAAGCTCAAAGAACTGTACCCTCAAAAGTGTGAATTTTATTGTATATAAATTTAGCATTTTTAAATTTAGACACATTTTAAGAAGTGGGGCGAAGACCAGCAATGTGCTGTTATTTTAAGGGGAAAGATGACTTTTGTTGGGGAGATCAGAGGCTTCATGGAGGAGAGGGCATCTGAGGTGGATCTCAGGGGAACGCAGCATCGGGGCTTTCCAGGTAAATGGAGCACAGCCAAGTGACATCCGGGCCGAGGAGCGCGGGGGTGCTGGGCGCACCGATTGCACCTGCAGCGCCAGGGCCGACGGCGTAGTGCCCGCCTTGGGACACGCAGGACACCCAGGAGGGGAGGCCCTGCCCGTGGGGCCCGTGGTCTGCACATGCTTTACTAGTGAAAACAACCCAAGGAAGAGACGGCGCGGGGATGGGGGTGGGGGCTTACAACTTTGGAGAAGGAGGCGGAAAAAAAAGAGTGAAGGAATGGAGAGGAGAGTCAAAACGGGGCGCACACCACCGCGCGGTCTCGGGAGATGAAAAGGGTTAGGGGGCTTTGGGTGGGGGTCGGTGTCCGGGTCCCGGGAGCAGGGCTGCCTGAGGAAGGCCCCAGCGCGGCCTCCGGGGAAATGCAGGTCTGGGCCCCGAAACAGAGCTTTGCAGTGGGGTAGGCGGCGGGGCTCCTGTGTCCAGACGGGCACAGGAGGGATCCTGGGGACGGCGTAGGGGCCCGGGATGGCGTGGGAGCCCGGGACGGCGGGGGAGCCCAGGAACAGAGTGGGAGCCAGGGATGGCGTGGGATCCCGGGACGGCGTGGGAACCCGGGGACCGCGTGAAGGCCCGGGACGGCGTGGCATCCAGACGACTGCCTGGTTACCGACGCAGACCGGCCAGGTCCGGGAAAAGGAGACACGCGGAGCCGCCCGCGCGCCCCGCCCTAGTCTTTTGCCCACGCCCCGCGCCCCCGCCTCGCCCCACGCCCCAACCCCCGTTCCCACCAAGGCCCCGCCCCACGCCAGACTAGGCCCCGCCCTCTTTAGTCGGATCCAATCGGCAGCCCGCTGCCGCCGCGCGGCCCAGGCTCTCGGCGGCTCCTCCCACGCTTGAACTTCTGAAGGACAGCCGAGTGGCCCAATGAGTTTCCGGAACTGCTGGAGCCGGCGGCAGCAGGGCCAATCCGGGAACGGCGCCGGCAGGAAAGGCGGGCCTCCGTGACGGACACGGGAGGAGGTGCTAGGTTGGTTGCTGGTTGCTAGCTGCCGCCGCCGCTGCTAGTCCAGCCGCCTGGCCGCTTCATTGTCACCTGGGCCCGGCACTCAGGGCCAGGGGCGCGAGGTTGCCGGCCCGAAGCCTGGGCCTCGCGCGTCCCAGCTCGGCAAACCCCGCACGACCGCCGCCGGCTGACGCCGCAGGCCCGGCGCCCCAGGCCCGGCCCGCGCAGGTGAGGGGGTCCCCGCGCAGATGAGAGGGGTCCCCGCGCGGGTGAGGGGGGTCCCCGCGCAGGTGAGGGGGTCCCCGCGCGGGTGAGGGCGTCCCCGCGCGGGTGAGGGGGTCCCCGCGCGGGTGAGGGCGTCCCCGCGCGGGTGAGGGGGTCCCCGCGCAGGTGAGGGGGTCCCCGCACCGGTCAGGGGGTCCTCGCGCAGGTCAGGGGGGCCGCGCAAAGGTAAGGGGTGGTCTCCATGCAAGTGAGGGAGTCCCTGTGCAGGTGAGCCGTGGTCTCCACGCAGGTGAGGGGGTCCCTGCTGGTGAGAGGGGTCCCCGCGCAGGTGAGGGGGGTCCTCTCACAGGTCAAAGGGTCCCCGCACAGGTGATGGGGTCCTTGCGCAGGTGAGGGGTGGTCTCCATGCAAGTGAGGGGGTCCTTGTGCAGGTGAGCGGTGGTCTCCAAATAGGTGAGGGGGGGGGGTCCCTGCAGGTGAGAGGGATCCCTGCACAAGTGAGGGGGATCCCTGCACAGATGAGGGGGTCCCCGCACAGGTGAAGAAGGGGTCCCTGCAGGTGCCAGGGGCCCTGCCCCCTCCACAAGTGAGGAAGGGCTTGTGCCCCAGGCAGGGCTGGTGACCTCCTCTGGCCTTCCCTGGAGGAGTTCAGAGTCCAGTCAGCAGTCTCAGGTCCCACCACCTTGAGCCAAACCCCAGGGAGATGGGGAGCTGCTGGTGAAGAAGCGGCTGGGGGTCCTGGGTTAACCCATCCTGAGGGGTCCACCTTCGGGTCTGGGAGGGACGTCTCTACGCAGATGAAGTCTGGCCTAGAGGTTTCCACGGAGAGGCTGTGTTTACCATCCCAGAGCCCTGCACGCTGCTGCTGCTGCTGCTGCCTCTCCCGAGACTGGGAAAGGGGGCCAGCCTGGGGCCAGCTGGGAGTGGCCGGTGCCCCGAGGAGAGGAGAGTGTTAAGTTTCACCCACACAACCGGAAATGCATAACTGAGGACAGGAGCCCGTGCAGAGCCTCTGTGCTCCGCTCTAGAGAAGAGAGGCCTGCAGCACCCTGGCTGGAGGAGGCCGCAGCATTGACCTTCGATGACGATGGGTGTGCCTGCTGGCCCACCAGAGTCCTCGGAGGTGGGGAGGGCCATGCCCATTCCTCCATGGTCATTTCTGATCATCCTGGCTCATCCATTCCTGTTACCTGAGTGCCAGCCACTCGCCAGGTGCCAGGGCTATGTGGTCCCTGTCCTCGTGGAGCTTATGTCTTATCAGGGGGTCAGACGGTGCACTGGGCAGCCTGTGTGGCCAGGGGAAGGAACAGAAAGCAGGATGAAGGGACGAAGGGTGATAGTGAGACGGGCTGCGTGACATCCGGGGAAGGGGCTTCTGGCAGAGGGGCCCGCAATGCAAAGGCTCACCTGGAAACAGGCTGGCCAGGTGTGAGGGCCAGCAGGAAGGCCGGTTTGGCTAAAGCAGAGTGAGAGGGCGCAGGGTGGCAGGGAGGAGTCACAGAGACAGCAGGGTCAGACCCGAGGAGTGTCAGGTGGCCGGACTTCATTCTCGGTGCCGGGGGAGCCTTCGGAGGGTTTTCAGTAGGGCCCAGGGTACTCTGAGACTCGGTTCACAGAGACCTGCCCTGGCCCCCTGCGGGCAGGGGCAGGGGGGGTCCCCCAGACGGGGCGGAAGAGGGGCTGCTGCATTTGTCCCCTAGTGAGGAGATGGTGGCTTGGGCCTGGGTTGTGGAGGGAAGGGATGGACGGGGCAAGGGCCCCCGCTGAGTTGCTGAGGGAGCAGGTGTGGAGGTGAGGGGGAGGCTGTCAGGATGAGGCCTGGGTCCTTGGCTGGAGCCAGTTACAGAGAATGTCCACTGGGGAGGGCCAGCTGGGGGTGGAAGGCAGGGCTCTACTCTGGCCTCGTGGGGTCTGAGGTGCCAGGTGCGCAGTCGTAACCTGAGTCTGGAGGTGCGTGTATGGGAACCGGCAGCCTGTGGACGTGTTTGATCCAGGAGGCCAGAGGCAGTCCCCCAGGTGAGAGGGTGGATGGAGGAGAGAGACCCGGGGCTGAGCCTGGGGGCCCTCGGACTTCAGGGGTCGGGAAGAGGAAGGGCCAGCAAGGGACACCTCGAATGGCAGCCACCGCCAGGAGGGGTAGGAGGGGACCCCGAAGCCAGGGAGCAGATGCATCCCAGAATCTCATGGATGTTCCAGGTGTTTCTGAGGAAATGGAGGGGGTTCCGCGGCCAGATAAGTGTGGGGACCCTGGGTCGGGCAGCGTTAATCAGAGCGAATCCTGGTTTGAGCATTGCCTGTGGAGTGCTCGCCTCATGCTGGCCTCACGGCTGCTTGTCTAAACCTCATGAGGACCCCGGGGAGAGGCACCTGTTAATGCCCACTTTCACAGATGGAGAAAGTGAGGCTCAGACAGCTGGAGTCCCTGTCACAGGGGTGGGGGGTGAATGGCAGAGCCAACTCACACCCACGACTGTCTGCTGCCCTGGGCCACCCTTGGGCGGGGTCCCTCCAGGGAGCTGTCCTTGTCCCCAGGAGGACTTGTCTGTGCTGTTCATCACTCGGAGTCCTGCTCCGCCACTCACCTGGTTTTCCTGATGAGGAGACCGACACCTGGCGAGGGCAGCTGGGTGGTCGCGGGCTTCTCGGGGGAGCGTGGCAGCAAGCAGACCCGGGTGCCCTGGGCCCCTTGAGGCCTGGCGGAGGTGGCATGTGTGGGGGAGCTGGTTGCTTGGAGGGCGTCTCATTGCATCTCTTCCTGCTGCTCAGAGCCTCCTCATCCGCCATGAAAGGCTCCCGGACTCTTGCCGGCCCCCCTGAGGGCAGCCCGGAACGTGTGGACCTGAGTCTCACAGGCTTCCCTCCGCCCGTGTCCCGGCGCCCCAACAGCGCCTCTGCCGCCAAGCCCGTCACCCGCTCCATCTCCGTGGTCACGGGCAGTGAGCCGAGGAGGAAGGCGCTGGTGAGTGGTCGAGCTGGGGCGTCTGGGCCCCCACCTCCTGGGGAGTCACCATCAGGGTGGCATCTGACTGCCCCACCACAGCAGCCACCTTCACGTCTGCCGTCCGTCTGTCCCTGTGGCCGACCCGGGGACAGGAGGGCCTTCATCTCACAGACCAGGGAGCTACCTCACAAAGAGGTCAAGGTCAGGACCGGCTGGCCCGAGGCAGAGCCTAGATCCTGCCGCGCCAAGCGCTCTGTCCCTCTTGCGCCACCAACATTTGGATTCATTTGAATCCTCCAGAAACGGGGTTGACCTGTGGGCAAGGAGATGAGCCCCTAGTGGCCTGGAGAAACCCGCATGGGCAGGTGGGCAGGTGGGCGGCTGACAGTGGGAGCCGCGGGGCGAGAGCTGCAGTGGGGCTGGGGGAGCAGCCGGCCAGGCTCGTTGGTTAACGAACGAGAAGGGGGACCAGCAGCCTTTGCTGCGACTCCCGGGCCAGGCCTCGCGCCCTTCCTCTCGGACCTTCACCTGCCAGGGGTGAAGGCTCTCGCTTCTTAGGAGGAAGCGGGGGTCATAGAGGTCAAGGACCAGCTCCCGCTCAGCGGGCCTTGCCCACCTGTCCTCATGCCGCCTTGGGGCTTTGCTTCACCCGGGAACCAGGAGACCCTTCTGGCCCCACCCCCCCGAACTGTTCTCAAAGGCCTGGCCTGGCGCCGGGCAAACTGGCGGGCGTCTGAAACCTTCGCCAGGCGATTGGCCGTTTCCTCCCCTGCGGCAGGAAGCCACAGGGCCTGGAGGCTCCCGGGCTATCAACAACTTGCGAAGGTCTAACAGCACCACGCAAGTCCACCAGCCGCAGGCCAGCCAGGCGTGGACCAGCCCCTTCAGGTAACCCCAGAGCCCTCCTCTCCTCCCTGCCTCCATCAGCCCTTCTAGCCTCTGCTCCATGCACTCTGGTCGGGCAGTGGGGCCTGAAGTGACCTTCACATGGGGCCAGCGCAGGCCAGGCCGGCAGGCAGGTCTTGACCTGATGTACACGCGAGTAGAGATGTGGGCCTGGAGGCTGACGTCGCCTGCCTGCTCCTCTCCCTTTCCTTGCTGAGCTTTTCCGGTGGGTGTTGGGGTGGCCACAGAACGGAGTGTGAAGACCTCTTCTAGGCGTGGCTGCCAGATCAAGCTAGGAAACATTATTTTAAGCCTCAGGCTCGGGAACAGAATTCCCTGCTGACTGGCCAGCCCCTCCCATGTCCTTGTAAGATATCCCCCGTCTGTTCCTGGAGTCGGCCTCCCCAGGCCAGGTGACTGTCCCTGCTTGCCATCCCCTCTCCGACACAGGCCAGTGGAGACCCCCGACTTCCTGAAGCTCTTTGAGGACAGCCCCAGTGGGAGAAAGAGGCTGGCCAGTCTGAGCAAAGCTTCCAGCGAGAAGGGAGCCACATGGAATGTCCTGGTAAGGGCTGGGGGCTGAGTCTGAGCGGGCGGGACATCAAGCGGCTCCTGTCCTGTGGAGGGTGACATGGTTCCTCCTTCGTTCTCCCTGCCCCTGCAGGAGGGGCTGGCGGTGGGGAGGGCATGCGTCAGTGTGAGTTAGCCAGCCTTGACCACAGCATTGCAGCGTGAGGAGGAGCCCTCTGGGCCATCCCATCGCCCCTGTTTGTGGGTGAGGCAGTGGGGGACAGGGAGGGCCTGGTGTCAGTGGTATGTGCTGGCGGGGTCATGGCTGAGATGGTGTCTAATGTGGTAACAGGCTGACCAGCCCAGGGCCTTCACCTTGCCACCTGATGACGCCCGGAGTCCCAGCACCCTCGACGTGCCAGTGGGCCCACGGAGGAGAGAGTGCACTGTACCCTTGGCACCCAGCTTCACTGCCAACAACAGGTGCGACCCGATGCAGGTGCCTGGCCTGGGCACTGTCTTGCAGTTCCTGTCTTGCTCGTGGCTGGACCAGGGTGCTTTGGAAAGAATAAATGAATGAGTGAATGAATGGCTGGCTTTCTCCACCCAAGGGCCGAGGGAGGAGACTGCAGGGTGGTGTCTTGCACACGAGGAGCTCTGCTCTGGCCTAGGAGAGCTCAGACGGAGGAGGTGCCTGCAGGCCTCTGCCCGCTGTCTCCTCCCACCCCTGACCTGAGATGCCTGGCTTTGCTCTTGGAAAGATCGGCCCGGGTGAGGCTCACGCAGGGTTGCGAGCAACTTTTTAAGACTCGTCAGAGGATCTTGAGCTTCGAGGCTCAGCCTCTGTGTCAGGAGGGGAGGAGCACGTTGTCTCGGGCCATCCCTGCTTGCCATCTGCAAGAGCTGGGCTGCCTCGGTCACCTCTCAGCCGTGCCACCCACGACGTGGCAGAAGCCAGCAGGTCCAGAGCGACGGCCAGGATGGTGGGGTCTGCAGAGGGCCCCAGGCAGGCTGTGGCCTTGGCGGACGAGGCGGGTGGCCAGGAGTCATCTGGGTGGGCATTCAGAAGAAAGCAGGCTTGGGACCACCACCCTGGGCTGCAGAGAAAGCTTGTCCTCCTTGCTCTCGGCCTCAGTGAGGACCCGGGGGCAGAGAGACAAGGGGACACATCTGCCTCAGCACCAGGAAGAACTCCCCGACGTTTAGAGCCGTTTAGCAAAGGACTGGTCTTTGAGGGGGTTTCACACAATCGTTGGCCAGAGTCGGCACAGGAAGAATTCTTGGGTTTAATGTGAGAATTTAAATTAAAATTTAATCTCAGTTTCTCTCAGAGTGATACGTGTACACCGCTAAAGAGTCAGACAGTGCCACAAACTTAAAAAATAGCAAACCCGCTACTCTTCCCTCCCCCCACTGCTCCCCAGAAGCAGCCCCTTTCAAGCTAGTTCTTCTAGCATTTTCTAGAAAACAGTTATCAAAATATGCTGAGGCTGCTCATTGTTGACTGTTTTTTCCATCTTAGACCTAATCGCTGTGGACAAAAGGGGTTTGCTATCTTGTGCCCCCTGCCCCCAACATCACGCACGAGCACACCCTCCCTCCATCCTGACCGTCCAGGGAGAAGCACGTCTCAGTCACATCAGCGTCTGTGTCAGTGTCTGTGTCGCTGGGCTTGCACTTCCACGTGGGCCCCCCGTTGCAGCACATCCTCCCGTAGATTCCTGAGAAGGGATCTGTGGGAAGTAAGGTTTTTGAGGCCGCGAGTGTGTGATCATGCCTCGGGCCTCACGCCTAACAGTTTGGCTGGTGCTGGGTTCTAGATCGGAAAGTGTTCCTGACGTCTTGGAGCCATGGCTCCGTTTCCATGGAGAGCAGTTGAGAAGTCTCACTGCTTTCCTGATTCCCAGTCCTTTTCCGTGTCTGTGTCTTCCTCTTTCTAGAAGCATCTTGGATCATCTTTTGGTCTCTCTGTTGTGAAGCCTCAGGGTGTCGGGCCTCCAGCACGGCTCCTGTTCCCTCTTGGCACTGGGCCCCTTTGTCCTGTCCATGTCATTCGGTCCCAGGGACTTGGCTCTTGTCATTTCGTGGACAGTTTTCTTCCCTTTAGGTTCTCTGTTCTGTCTTCCCATGACTCCCACTGTGTGCAGGTCAGGCCTCCTGGATCAGTCCTGCACAGCCGGCATCCTCTCTTTTATCTCCGTGCTCTCTGGCTGTGGGATGCGCTTTCCGACAGGTCCACTGCACTGTGTCTTTCGTCCCTTCGCTCACCTCCGTTCTCTCCTAGAGTCTCAGTTCCGAAAGCTCTCCTTCTTCCTGAGTGTTTCTTTCCTTCCTCCCTGTTCGGGAGCATCCTCTTCTTGCTTCATCTCTCACGTCTTTGAGGATACCAAGCCATGGGGGGCTGGACCTGCCGCACCGGCTCCCAAGACTGACTGACCTCCGCTCTTCCCAGCCTGCGTCTGCGATGTCTGACGTCAGCCGTGGTGGGCATGTTAACACCACTGAAATGGGCGAACCCTACAAATACCAGCTTTTCCCCCTCGAGCCCTGGCTGTTAAACGTGTATCAGCACGGTCTGACGCTGAGTGTAGACATTTTGAAATGTCCTAATTCTCCACTTAGCCTCATTTCCATCCCATTCTGTTTGCTGGTCTTTCCTCGAATGTCTGGAATACTGGCTCTGTTGGAATTTAATAGGGAGGCCCCAAGCGTGGCCTGGGAGCCCGTTGCCTGGTGGCCTCACTGGGGTGGTTGGGCAGGGACCGAGCTGCTGTACTGGGTTCCCCACCTGTCAGTGTCGGGGACTCCGGGCTGCTGAGTCTCCCCAGGAAGAGATCCTCCAGCCTCCACCTCGGGGTCAGAGTCCCGCTCGCCAGTGCTGCGGCCAAGAAGAGAGGTGCCGGATGGACAGACTGCTCCACCTGCAGAGCAGCCTCTCGCCCTCTGTGGGGGGGTGGGCCGGGGAGGGCTGGGCTTGCTGCTGGGTGCTCAGGGGAGGAAGGAGATCCGGGGTGCAGCTGCTCCTTCGGAAGGGCTGGGTGCCTCCCCTTCCTGCACCTCCCTGAGGTTCTGGGGTGCAGCCCAGCGGCCCCCCGCAGCAGCCAGGCTTCCCCTCTCTCACTTTGCACGTCACTGGCTGTCTGTTTCTCAGCCTCTGGAGCTTTGTGGACATTTCTTTGCTGCTGTCTCCTCTCTCCTCGTCCTTGTGTGTTTACTCCGTTTTTATGCCTTCCACTGGGTTTGAGGGGCAGAGGGAGAGCAGCGCTTATTCCCCCATCTTGTTTAGGGGCGTGGAAAAGTCTTTCCTCCATTGACTGACGGTCTGTGGCCCTTCTCCCTGTCGCGGCCGTATCCACCGTCAGGGTGGTGGTTTTCACCGCTCACACCTGGGCTCTGCGGGGCGGAATGCCCTGGGTGGAGCATTCCCGGTCTGAGAACGGCCCTACCGTTAGGCACGGTGGCAGCGGAAGGAGCCCGCAGGGACAACACCGAAGTGAGCAGACTCGGGTCTGTTACTGCCTCCCAGAGCCTGACGCCCTCCCGTCTGTTCTGGCAGGAGCAACAAGGGAGCCGTGGGCAACTGTGTCACCACCATGGTACACAACCGCTACACCCCCTCAGAGAGGACGCCGCCCCCCAAGAGCTCCAACCACGCGGCTCCCTCCCTCAAGTAAGGCTCTGCTCCATGGAAACGCGGCACCAGGGCCTGCCTGGCGGGAGTCCACAGCCCTGGTTGCTGCCCTCACTCTGGGGGGCCAGGGAGGGGACCCCAGACCAGACCTGGGTGGGCACCACGGGCAAGCCTGGGGCTCACCCCCAGCGCAGGGGCCCACTGAAGAAACCAGAGCCCCCTGGGGTCTCGGGCCCCCGACCACATCCAGAGTCAAGGGGCGTCTCAGGTGGGCTGCACTGAGCAGAGCGGCTGTGCGTCCCTCCCCCGTGCCCACCCATGGCTCACTCAGTCAGGGACGGCCTCAGTGGTGCCTTGAGTCACCATCTGGCTCTGGCATCCTGTGGCTTTTGAGACCTTTATGCTTATTTATTTATCTATTTAAAAAAAATTTTTATTTTGGGGGAAGACTGGCCCTGAGCTAACATCCGTGCCCATCTTCCTCTACTTTATATGTGGGACACCTACCACAGCATGGCTTGACAAGTGGTACATAGATCCACACCCGGGATCTGAATTGCGAACCCTGGGCTGCAGAAGGGGGACATGTGAACTTAACCGCTGGGCCGGGCCCTGCTTTTTTAAATGTAAAGAACTCATTAACTGAGGCTGCCACCAGACAGGCCCTGTGGCCCTGGGGACTGACCAGCAAGTCGGAACAGGGAGAGGCCTTGCCTGCTCCTGATGTCAGGCAGGCACCTCCTTCCAGGCCCAGGGCCCCGGGACAAATCTGGGTGGGCTCCCCGTGCCCGCGGGCAGAGCCATCCCTAGGGCCAGGAGGGGGGCCGGTTGGGGGCGGTGGGAGCAATGGTGGCTGTGAGCCTTTCTCTGCCTTCTTGTCAGCAACATCATCAAGGCGGCCACCAGCGAGGGCGAGGGCAGCAGCTTCGGGAAGCCACAGAAAAACTTCACTAGCAGCAACCAGGTGGTGCGGAACAACGCCGGGGGTGCCGTGGGCCTGCTCAGACGGAGGGAGGTGACGGAGGAGGAGGCCGAGAGGTGACTGCCGGCCGGGGGCTGGGGAGGGGCGTGAGGTGCCAGTGACAGGAATTTCCATTTAATGATGGGTTTCCCAATATGGAAAAATCACCTATTGAAAAGATCACATATTTCACGGGTCCGTTTATACAAAACTTCCGGAAAAGGCAAGTCTGTAGAGTCAGAAATGAGAGTGGCGGTGGCCTGGGGCCGATGACCACAGAGCAGGGGTCTTTTGGGGGTGACAGAAATGTTCCAAAACTGTATCCCACTGACTGTCGTACAACTCTGTGAATTTACTAAAACTCATGGAATTGTGTACTCAAATTGGGTAGATTTTATCACACATAAATTATATCTGAGTAAAACTGTTAATTAACAAAGCACTAAGTGAAAAGAAAACATAAAACTAAAACAATCTGAAACAGCCTCCGGGGCTGCCGCTTGAAGCATGCCCCAGGCGAACGTGGAGGGTAGGGAGAGGCGGGACCCGCTGTTGTGGCCCCACGTCCGCGATGTCGCTTCCGGCCGAGGACCGATGAGTGCTGGGAGCGTAGGCTTTGAGAGTCTCCGCCTGGCTGGGCGGTCACCACTGCTGTCCAGTTAGAGCCTGAGGACAGGGCCCTGGAAGTGAGCAGACGGGAGGAGGAGCTGGGTGCGGTCAGGAGCCGGCAGCTCCGGGCACCTCCACCTGGCTGCCCTTGGGTGGTGGGTGGGCCCCTTGGGGGAGGGCACTCTTGAGCGTGAGGGTCCACCAGGCGTGTCCCCTGGCAGGTGACCGTTTACCTCCTGGACGCTCCGTTAGCACTTTTGCTGAAAGAATCGACAAGTGGTCCCAAGAGCCAAGGTTAAGGCTTTTGTTTAATTATCTTTCCTGAGTGTAATTTGCATACCGTAAAATGCCCCCATCTTAAGTGTAGGGATCCATGAGTGTGACACGTGGGGAGTGCTGTCTACAGATCCACCAATCCAGGACACAGCGTCCGTCGCCCCCAAGAGTCCCTTGCACCTGTTACCCTGCTCCTCCCCAGCCTGACCCCGGCCACACCCATCTGTCCCCAGGGGCTTTGCCTTTTCTAGAAGGCCTGTGACTGGAACACTCGGCCTGTGGCCTCTTGGGCCTGGCGGACGCTCTGGTTTGTTGCTTTTTGTCTGTGAGCAGCGTTCGCCGGCAGGACGGACGTGGTGTTTGCCCACAGCCGGGTGGTAGGCTGTGGGTTCTTTCTAGTGGTTGTGAATAGTGTCTGTGCCGATGGGCGTTTTCGTTTCCCCAGGGAATGTGTGCCACCTGAAGAAGGGCTGTGCACACGGCCGCCAGCTTCTTTGCCCACAGGGCCTTCGGGGGACCTGGGGTGGAGAGGCTGTTGCTCAGCCACCTGGATCCGGGAGGGCGTGGGGCCCTGCCAAGTCCTGACCCCCACTGTCCGGGCAGGTTTATCCACCAGGTGAACCAGGCCGCCGTCACCATCCAGCGCTGGTACCGCCACCAGGTGCAGCGGCGACAAGCTGGGGCTGCCCGCCTGGAGCACCTGCTGGCATCTAAGCGAGAGGTCAGTGTGGGGGTATGAGCTGCCCTCCAAAGGGGTAGGCGAGAGTCCCAGGGTCCCAGCCACGTGCATTGGAGTTTCGGGGACCAGTGGATTGAAACCTAGAATTGCCACGTGGGTCCCCCCGATCTGGGGGCACAGTTTCCTCCCTACTCGAGTCACTCGGGCAGTAGACCTCGGTGTCAGGAAAGGCCTGCCGGGTCCACCCTGGGCTGAAAGGTCTGAGTGGGTCTCCCGCGTGGGGCCCCTGCCCCTGCTCCACAATGCAGCGCCGTCGCCCCACTGGAGGGAGCCCTGGCCGCCTGGGAGGAGGGCTTGTCCTCTGGAGCAGAGAAGTGGCAGGCTGGGGGCCCAGTGGGGGCACTGTGGAAAGCCAGGTCTGGGTGGGGGACCCCACCTTCCCAGTGAGACCCGCGTGGCTTTGGCGTTGGCAGGAGCAGCGGCAGCGGCTGGGAGAGGGGAACCTCCTGGACCTGCACCAGCAGAGGGAGGCCGCCAGGAAGAAGGCCCGGGAGGAGAAGGCGCGCCAGGCCAGGCGGGCAGCCATTCAGGTACGGGGGGCCTGAGCAGCACGGGAGCCAAGGCAGGACCCGCGTGTCCCTGAGAGCGCCTGTGCTCCTAGGGGCCCTGCCCGCTCCCTTCCCAGCCCTCCGTCCTCAAGCCCCTGGACACTGGGCCGAGGGGCAGCTCGGCTAGGGGAGGCCGAGGGAGGCCAAGGGGCCTTGCTGTCCCTTGGACGAGCCTGCTCAGAGGTGCTGCCCCGGCAGGAGCTGCAGCAGAAGCGAGCCCAGAAGTCAGGTGGCGCTGATGGTGCTGAGCATGGGCTGCTGAAGGAGGCCTGGGAGGCAGGGAAGCCCCGGCCTGCCCAGGAGCTGCCCCCGAGGGCAGGGAGCGCCACTCGCCAGCCACACAAGGCCAACAATGCCGGTGAGGAGCGAGGCCGGGATCCCGGAGGCTGACCCCCACCCCCCACCTCCGTGCATGGGCATCTTGAGTGTGGACCTCCCCGCCCCCTCCCTCGGGGAAGACTGTGGCTGTGGAGGAGGTGCAGGCTCTGCCCATGTGCCCTGGCCCCCTGTGCCACACTCAGCTGGTGGCTTCCACCCACAGAGGAAGGGTCAGCTGTGCCTCAGACACCGGGCCCTGCTTCTCTGCTCCTGCTTCGCCTGCACTGGAGCTGGACACAGGGGACCCTACAGAGCAGGGAGGCCGAGAGTTCTGGGGTCGCAGCAGCTCCTCCAGCCTCTCACCACGGGAGGTCAGGGCTCCTCAGTGTCCCCTCTGCTCTGTGAAGTCCACTGTGGCACGTGCTGTCACCCTCTGCCTCCCCTGGGCCTGGCCTCTTCCAAGGGCTCCTCCCGATTCACTACCCCCAGGCGGCCAACGCCATGTTCTGTTGCACAGGGGCCGGCTTCCGTACTGCAGGCCCGGAGGACCCCTGTCTGCCTGCCCCCGCCTCGTCCACAGAGCCCTGGCAGTTTCCGGAGGACAAGCAGCAGGTCTCACATGGCCCCCCGCCCACCCTCCCTGGCTTTGGCTCGGGGGAACATCCATGCTGGCTGGCCGAGCCCTGCCCCTTCCCTGCCCCTCCCTGGCTTGGGGTCACTCACACCAGCAAAGGCTGCCGGGACAGGTCTTGTTGCTCCAGTGCAGGAGGGGCCTCATAGACTGCTGTGGAATCAAGTTGGGTTTTCACAGACACGTAGGGTGGGCCTTGTCCGTGCCCACAGAAGAAAGCTGGAAGCTCAGAGGATAGGTGACGGCCAAAGCCACCAGGCTCGGGGGGTGAGGGGGCCAGGCCCGGACGCATCCCACCTGCCGTCCTTGTGTTTGCCTGGAGAGGGGTCGGGGCGACCACAGTCCACGTGGCAGAGCTGGGGTGGCCGCAGTGGACCCGCGCCAGTCAGAGGAAGCTGAGACCCAGCCTCACACCCGCGCTTCTCTGGTGGCCTCAGCCTCTAACGGCCTCACCGGCTTCTCCCACCTGCCCATCTGCTGCAGGACGCCAGCTCCCAGGATGCAGCTGGTGAGGACTTAGAGGTGGTGGGCCCCGCCAGGGACAGGGCCAAGTCCAGGGCAACCCTAGACGAGCTGCTGGACACGCTGAAGCTGCTAGAGGAGGAACCCGAGCCGCTGCCTCGCCCCAAGGCCTACCACAAGGACAAATACGCCTGGATCGACGAGGTGACCATGGGCGCGCCTCCCTCGACCCAGCCCTGGGCAGTGGCACCATCCACACAGATCACGGGGTGCTGCGGGTGCCGGGGAACCCCACTGGGCTCTTCCTGCTTTAATCAGGACCGTAATGAGGGCCAGATGGGGCCTTATTGAAACCCCAACTCATCTGAGGGCTCATTAAGGTTCAGGGCCCTCAGAATAACCTGAGGGCGGGGGTGGGCACCACCTCTCTGCCAGCGGTGTCTCTGTCCCCAGGCGACTCCCTCAAAGGTCTGGGCAGCCTGAGAGGCCTTCCTTCCAGACCAGGCCCAGCCTCCTGCCCTCCCCTGCTCTGCTGTGCCCTCTCTTCTCCCCGCGCTCCTCCCCTCCTCTTCCCTCTTTCCCCCCCTCTCCCCCTAGCTGCCCCTGGGGTCCTTGAGGAGCTCCTGGAAGGCTGGCCCAGAGTCTTTGGCTGCCCTAACAGCTGCAATGCTATTCCCCCTTCCTTGCAGGAGGATGATGCCAGCTCCCTGACAGCCGACAACCTGGAGAAATTCGGGAAGCTCAGCGCATCCACCGGCCCCCCCGAGGACGGGACGCTGCTCTCGGAGGCCAAGCTGCAGAGTATCATGAGCTTCCTGGACGAGATGGAGAAGTCGGGGCAGGACCGGCCGGCCTCAGCCCCCCAGGTGTGGAGGGGTCCCCAGGGAGGGACAGCAGGCCATCACCAGGTGGGCGGGGCCTGCCTGACACCTGCCGCATCCTCAGGGGCTTGTGCTGGAGGAGGGGCCGGGGCGCCTGGAGCCCACGTCTGAGGGGAGCACATCCGTGATGCGGCTGAAGCTAGAGATGGAGGAGAAGAAGCAGGCGATGGTGCTTCTGCAGAAAGCGCTGGTAACGGCACCGCCCTGGCAAATCCTCAGACACCCATGGTGGGGCCATTACTGCCTTCGTCCCGGGTCACGAGCTAGAGTGTGGCCGGGCAGCACCACTGCCTGACTGGGCTTCATCTTCTGTCTCCTCCTCTGGCTCTCGTCCGGCCTGCTCCGGTCTCTCCTCCTGATGTCCCCCACAGGCACAGCAGCGGGACCTCACTGTCCGGCGGGTCAAGGAGACCGAGAAGGAGCTGGGCCGGCAGCTCCGGCAGCAGAGAGAGCACTACGAGGCCACCATCCAGCGGCACCTGTCCTTCATCGACCAGGTGACACTGCCTGGGAAGCAGGGCATGAGGGCAGAGGTGTCAGGACCTGCCGGGTCTGTGGGGTTGGGGCGAGGGACAGGCCCAGGTTCCAGTCCGTCTCAGGCCTCACGGAAACTTCTAGATCCATCGCACTGGGCCACCTTCTCCTCTCTGTAGAAATGGGCAGCGTGTGGGCTGAGACACACCAACCCCATTGGGTATCCCCCCAACCTGAGTGGTGCTGCCCCCATGGCCTTAATCCCCCCGCGGCCATGCTTCCCAGCCCAGCATGGTGGGCAGGTGACAGGGGCAGGTGGACAGAGCACATCCAGGGTGGGGTCCAGCCGTGTGGGGTCACTCAGAGGACCAGTTGGCCCTCTGGGGGTGGGGTGGGGGTGGGGGTAGGGGTGGGGGGCGTCTGGTGGGAGCTGTCCAGCAGGATGTACGCCCTGAACCTCTCTCATGCCATGGTGGGGCCGTCCGTGTCCTGGGCAGGCTGATCCTACTTAGCTGAGGCTGGTGGGGCAGCCAGAGCTACCCCAAGTGAGGGCAGTGGAAGCTTCCAGCTCACTCTGCGCTCAGCCACGCCCCTATTGGGTCATTTTCGGAGAAAACTCTAGGTGTGGGGTCTGTGAGGAGAGGAAGGAGCCCAGAGGAACAAAGTGGCCTGCAGTGGCCGTTCGCAACACTCTGCTTAGCGCTTATAGGTGTGTCCAAACCGGGGTCCGCCTGGAGCCCTCGGTGAGACTGGGTGCCGTCCTGGGGGTTTCATGGAGAACCCTTGGCAGGCGATGGGCAGGCCCTTCTCCATAGGCTGGCGATGAGGATGGCAGAATGACCCCCATCCCAGGAAGATCCTGATGTGGCTCCAGTGGGGGGCTGGTGGCCGAGGCCACTGTGCCCACTCGGGCTTTGCTGACATCACCTTGGCCCTCCGGGGGGTGAGGGCCAGCAGCGCCTTGTCCATGCACACATGCCCTCCCAGCCCGAGGGTCCCCCACAGACCAGGGAGGGCAGGGGCTCGGGATCGTGGCCCTGGCCTTTTCAGTGTGCTGGCCTCCTTTGGCAAGACGGGTAGGGTCTCCTTGCAGTTAGGGATCACGCCGGGGTGCCTCATCTCAGCACAGCAGCTTCACCTCTGGTCTTCTGATCGCAGCTGATCGAGGACAAGAAGGCCCTGAGCGAGAAGTGCGAGGCCCTGGTGGCTGAGCTGAAGCAGGGGGACCGGAGGCTCAAGGAGAGGGAGGTCCAGATGCAGGAGCAGCATGAGCTGGTGAGCCCCTGGGGGCAGCGGCCAGGGGCTCGGCGTCCTCTCCCCACTGCCTGACTCCAGCTCCAGACCTGGTGTGAACCTCAGGACCCTGTGGGAGGGACGTCCTCACTGGGCCACCCCAGAACAGGGCAGCCCCTGCAGCTTCCTTCCCCAGCCTCAGAGTCGTGGGGGCTTGTGAACAAGATCCCTGGTCCCACCGTGGAGCCTCGGAGCCCCGGAACCTCACGTGAAAGCCTCGGGCTTGTGCCCCACACCCAGGATGCCGTCCAGCAGGCCGGGCAGGGGAAGGGCCAACCAGCACCAAGCTCTGCCCCTCCTTCCACCTGAGCTGCTTTCCACATGCCCGTTAGGTTCCAGATCCTGGGGTGGAGGCTGAGGCACTCATGTGGCCCTCCCGTGTCATAGATGAGGAGGCAGGACTCAGTGAGCCGCCACCTGCCCACCTGCAGTGATGGCTGCGTGTGAGCCACACCTACCCCAGCTCTGGGTCCCTGGGCAGAGGGACCTCACTTATTCTTCCTGGGTTTTGTCAATCATGGACTGTACCTCCTGCCACTTTGGGCTTTGCCAGTGGTCGCTGTGGAAAGGCTGCCCCCCTGGGCCTCAGCCTGCCTACCGGCACTCCCATTGCTGTGGGTCATGATGGCCCCCGAGCCGAGACCCCACTCTGGGAGTAGGGGTGGCACTGGCGTGTTTAAGGCCCCCCAGTGACCACAGTGGACAGCCAGAGTCGGGGACTGCTGGTCACACGGGAGAAGTGCTGGCTCAGGGGCTTCCCAGGGGGCCTCTGCAGACCAGCTGCCGACCCCCCATCTTAGGCCTCCAGGGAGGGTGGGGCCTCCACCCTCTAGGGAGAGCTGAATAGGATGGCTGGGCTGTGCCGGGAGGGGCTGGCACGCTGCCCCCGGAGAGAACCCTCACCTCCTGAACCCTAGGGGGGTGGCCAAGGGTGAGGGTGTCCCTTGCATCTTCTTGCCTCTGACAGCCCCTCTGTTAACTTCTTGTTTCCTTGCTGTTAGGAGATTAAGAAACTCAAAGAATTAATGAGTGCCACTGAAAAAGTCCGCAGGGAGAAGTGGATCAATGAGAAAACCCGAAAGATCAAGGAGATTACAGTCCGAGGTGGGGGCCGGCCACGCCCCGGAGCTGGCCAGATGCTGAGGACCGCAGGCCTGGAGGCACTCAAGGGGGGCTTGGCAGAGAGCGGTAGCTTTAATTACGTACCTAGCAGAGAAGGCCTTCCTGGGGAGTGGTGAGGTGCTCAGATGATGCTGCCCAGCTGACCCGCGGCCGGGAGAAGGGGGAGGCTGGCGGGCACCAGAGCTTGGCCACAGTCTCAGTGCCCCAGACAGCAGGCTGGGTCCAAGACGGATGGGCCTCGCCTTCTCTCAGGCTGGGCTCCCTTCACTGGACCCCCCATGTCCTGCAGCTTCTAGGGAAGCGAGCCATGTGGGAGCTCAGGGTCGGGGTCCCAGGGTTCCCTGCCACCTGGCACTGTCGCTTCTCTCCCACTTAGCAGGTCTGAGGGCTGACAGGGCATCCCCAGCTGTGCCCACCAACATTTGACCCATGCCCAGCCCTCCTGCCCCAGGACACCCTCCTCCTCAGTGACTTCCTCCTCCAGGGGGGTCTGGGCATCACCAGGGGGAGACCCGTGGGCCGGAACACCAAGGGGGGAGCTCCCACGCTGCAGGCAGGGGGAGGGGCTGTGCTTCCTGCTGGGGCCCCTGAGGTGGCCCAGGGTGGGGGAGTCCCCTGGCTGGACTGCAGCCCCCCTGTCACAGTGGGCGAGAAGTGGGAATCCCCTACAGCACTGGGGGCGAGAGGCAGGGTCCCTGCAGCACGGTGCCCTGCCCCCTAGGCCTGGAGCCCGAGATCCAGAAGCTGATCGCCAAGCACAAGCAGGAGGTCAAGAAGCTCAAGAGCCTGCACGCGGCTGAGCTGCTGCAGGCGGACGAGCAGGCAGCACAGCGCTACGGGCGCCAGGCGGAGGAGCTCCGGGAGCACCTGGAGCGGGAGAAGGAGGCGCTGGGCCAGCAGGAGCGGGAGCGCGCCCAGCAGCGGTGGGTGCCCCGGCTCTGGCAGGCTTCACTGGGCACGGGCACGGGGTGGAGGCCCGAGCACAGCTGGGGATGTGCCCGGACCTCCAGAGTGATGTTGTGACCCCTGCGTTTGTGAGGTCTCCCTCAGGAGGGCAGAGGATGAGGGATGCTGCCCGATGCTGAAGACGGTGCCGGGACAGAGAAAATGGGGCAGGTCACGGGGCTGAGCTGTGGCCGCCACACGGACTCAGAATGGGCTTGTTGCCTTGTAACCAGCGGGTCTCCTGGGGACTGCGTCCCTCACCGTGGCTGGGATGGACGGGGTGGGGCTGCTGTTGGGCTCTGGCCCTCAGCTGACCTGGCGCCACTGTGACATGAGCAGCCTCCCCTGTCCCAGCCGTTCCCCTGAGCTGGCCTGCCGTCCTGCAGCTTCGAGCAGCACCTGGAGCAGGAGCAGCGGGCCCTGGAGCAGCAGCGGCGGCGGCTCTACAGCGAGGTGGCCGAGGAGAAGGAGCGGCTGGGCCAGCAAGCAGCCAGGTGCCCCCGGGAGGGCCTGCCGCCGCCCCCGCCCTGCTGTCTGGCTGCCCGCACGACTGACCCCGACTCGTACTGCAGGCAGCGGGCCGAGCTGGAGGAGCTGAGGCAGCAGCTGGAGGAGAGCAGCTCGGCGGGTGGCCGGGCCCTGAGAGCCGAGTTTGAGAAGGGGAGGGAGGAACAGGAGTGCCGACACCAGGTCTGCACCCAACCCGGTCCCGGTCCCGTCCCCTCCACCCGCCCCTCCTGGCCAGCCCCTTGGGGGGTGAAGGGAGTACCGTGTCAAGGCCATCACTGTGCTGGGGCGGCAGCCGCTTGGAGCACTGGGCCTGGCCTGTGACGGGCCCCCAGCCAGCTCCCCCACAAACCCTCACCCTGCTTGACCACAGGCCCCAGCAGGCATGGCCCTGGGTGGGGTGTGGCTGGCAAGGCCTGCCCTTACGCTCTCGCCCGCCCCCAGATGGAGCTGAAGGCCCTGAAGGACCAGCTGGAGGTGGAGAGACAGATGTGGGAGGCCAGCCGCACCAAGAAGGAGGTGGGAGGCGGGCATGGCCAGGGTGGGCGGCCAGGGGGCCAGCCTCATCCCCTGCTCCTGCCCAGCACCCCAGGCTTCAAAGCCGGCCGAGTGTGGGCTCACTCTGGCCTCCCCATGGGCACGTTTCTAGGTTCACGATCCGGCCGCTCAGGTTGGCAGTTTCGTCCTGAGCCTTGCTTGTGTGTGCCACTTCAGTCCTAAGTGGGATGAAGGGAGAGACCAAGGGGCTGGGGCAGCTTCCAGACAGTTGCTCTCGACGTTAACTGACTGACACTTAGCCAGTGTAAGGAGTATACACAGGGGGAGGACTCCCTCCCCTTCTGGTGCCTTCCACGGGGCACGTACTGCCCCCCCCAGGCTCTTCTGTCCTTCCGGAAGGAGGCCGTGGTGAAGAGGTACACAGGGCCGGACATGAGGCGAGGGTCGGTGCTGCCTGGCCTGTCGGCCTGGTGCCGTGGCCGTGCACGGAGAGCTCGCCAGATTAGTGGGACGTGTTCCCCTCTGTGGGCTTGTGGATCAAAGGGTGCGTCATGTCAGACGTGGTGGAAGTTCCCAAACTGCCCTCCAAGAGACTGCCCCATTGAAGCTCCCGCCCCCGTGTGGGGCGCCCGGCCCGCCCTCAGCAGCAGGACCAGGTCCCTTCTCTGGGCCGGTCTGGCAGCAGACCAGGCTGTGCTAACCCCCACCCCTGCCGGGTCCCACCCTGGGTCCTGATGACAGGACACGGTCCCCTCCCCTGAGGACTGATGGGGCCTGGGGCAGGGCCTCTGTCCACACGCATCTGTGCTCCTCTCCTGCCACCTTCGGCGGCCCCGCCGAGCCCCGTGCACCTCCCTTCCAGGAAGCATGGTTGCTGAACCGGGAACGGGAGCTGAAGGAAGAGATCCGGAGAGGCCGTGACAAGGAGATTGAGCTGGTCATCCAGCGGCTGGAGGCCGACATGACGCTGGCCAGGGAGGAGAGCGAGAGGGCCACCGAGAGCCGGTGAGGCCTTTCCCACAGGCGCCTGGCGCTGCCCTGAGTCCCCTACAGCCAGGCTCAGAGACCAGGCCAGCCGCCCGCCCGGGGCCGAGGGGCTGCCCCTGACCTGCCCCTCCTGCCTGCCAGCGTCAAGCGCGTCCGGGACAAGTACGAGACAGAGCTTTCGGAGCTGGAGCAGTCGGAGCGGAAGCTCCAGGAACGGTGCGCGGAGCTGAAGGGGCGCCTCGGGGAGGCCGAGGGGGAGAGCGAGCGCCTGCAGGGCCTGGTGCGGCAGAAGGAGAAGGAGCTGGCCGAGGTGAAGGCGGTGAGTGGACCGGCCCGGGACCTGGGGACGGCGCCCCGCCCACCCCTGCCGGCCGGCTCACACCCTCCCCGTGCCGGCCCAGGTGAACGAGCAGCTGGCTGGAGAGCGGGGCAGCCTGGCCCAGGTGATCCGCCAGGAGTTTGCTGACCGGCTGGCGGCCTCTGAGGAGGAGACCCGGCAGGTCAGGGCTGAGCTGGCCGAGCTGCGGGCCCGCCAGCGGCTGGAGCTGGAGCAGCTCACCCGCGAGAAGCAGGCGGAGCTGGAGGAAGTGCACGGGAGGTGGGCTGCGGGCCACCCGGATCCTCAGGGAGCGTGGAGGGGAGGCGGGCAGGACCTCGGCTCTGGCGAGAGGGCACGGGGCTGAGAGCGGGTGGGCTGCGCCCCCTCTCTTCTTGCTGACACAGAACCGGGGCCCGTCAGCTGCCCCTGCTGTGGGTCCAGCTTGGAGGCCCTGGAAGGTGCCCCACTTGTGGGTCTCCAGGGCGGCTGCTCCCCCGGCCCCCAGGCCCCGGGCCTGGGTGAAGCAGGTGCTGCATGGAAAGGGTGGAGGCCTGTGAAGAGCAGTGAGCAGGACCCCCGAGTCCTTTCCCGTCACCTGCCACCACGGGCGCTCCTGGCCCCCGTCCCAGCAGGGAGCCCTTCCCGCCAGGGTTCCCACTTGGGTTCTGACTCTCATGCAGCCTGGTTCTGTGGGCAGTGGCCTGGGGCCAGCGCTGGGGGTCCCGGCTCCTGTCATGGACCCCTCCGGATGGCCCAGGGCCCACAGTCAGCAGGGCTGGGCCGGGGAGGGCAGGACAGCTGCCTGTTCGGCTCTTCTGGGGGCGGGTGGAGGCCCCTCACTGCCGCCCGCTTGCTCAGAGCTGCTGGCCTGGGGTCTGGCGGGGATGCCTCACAGAAGCCCGCCGTGCGCCCCCTGCAGGGTGAAGGCGGCTCTGGCAAGGAAGGAGGAGGCCGTGAGCAGCCTCCGGAAGCAGCACGAGGTGGGTGCCCGCCGCTGGCCTGCCTGGGGGGTGGGGGTGGCCCGGGCCTGACCGCAGCCGGACGGCATGTTGCAGGCCGCAGTGAAGCGGGCCGACCACCTGGAGGAGCTGCTGGAGCAGCGCAGGCGGCCGCTCCCCAGTGCCCAGTGACCGCCCAGTGCCACGGATGGACAGGCGACAGCAGCAGGGCTGGGGGTCCTGGCGTGAGGGGTCATGGCCCGGCCCCATGGCTCCCCCTCCTTCCCTGGGCCCTGTGCTCGCGCATCCCGTGGGTAGAGCACCGTCGCTGCTTTTTAACAGTAAAGAGCTGTTTTTTAATACTTCTTGTGACCCTGCCTCATCTATCCTAGGCTGGGGCCCGGGGTGGCAGGGACTGGAGGCTACTTGAGGGCCCCTCCACAGAGCAGCCAGGCATAGGGTGTCTCTAGCCCAGCTCTGCTCTTGGCCCGATGCCCCATGCTGCCTGCCTGGCCCTGCAGCCCCCAGCTCAGGCCCCAGTTCCTGAGCAGAGAGAGTGGCACTCTGGGCCAGCCGGGCCTGGCCGAGCTCTGGGGCACCCACACCCCTTCGCCCGCCCACCACACCCCTGGAAGGAGCTCTGAGCCTCCTCCCCCACCCCTGCCGATATCCTAGCCCACAGGCTGTTGTATCCCCCACATGGCCAGAGACTGTCCCCTTCCTTCCCCCACTTAGGGACAGCCCCTAGAGGAGTAACAGGCGGGAACCCTCGAGAAAGTGCGCTAGACCTCACCACAGGAGGGTGGGGCCCGTCCTCCAAGGTCCCAGCAGGGGAGCAGGCCGGTGCTTCTCCTCAGGGCTCGCCACCCCCTCCCTTCCACCGAGTGCCCTGTCACTGCTGCTGCCCTGGCCCAGGGTGCTGGGTCCAAGCCGCTTGCAGGAACCGTGCTGACCAGGGAGGCCCTCCTCTCCCACCAGTCACAGTCCATGGCCGGCCGGGCGGCAGAGCCCCTCCCTTGCCCTCTGCAGCCCTGGGGAGATGCTTAGGGGGACCTTCAGAGAGAGGTGGGGTAGGGGGCAGATGGCTCTTTCTTGACAGCCAGAAAAGCCGCCAGGAGATGGACAGTGGTGACTTTCCGATCAGGGCGACGGTGCCTGACTTCCTGGCTCTAGTGACAGCTTTCCTCTTCGTCTGTTCGTGCGCCCGTTCATTCATTCCCTCATCCATTCATTCGTTCATCTTTTCACAAGCCCGGGGTGGGCGCCCCTGCTGTCCCAGTCTGCGCTCCACGCTCCCACCTCTGCTGTCGTCAGAGCTCTTTGAACTTTACTCGAGATTTAGTTGTCAGAGATAATAAAGATAATTGGCTTCTGACTTTAAGTGGCTTGGAGTTTCATGTCATCTCTGGTCTCTGTGCTGCCCGTGACCTGCCCACCAGCCATGTGGTGGCACTTCACACGTCCCAGCTGGGTGAGGAACATGTCCCCAGGAGGCTGGAACGGCGGGGAGGGCTGAGGAGCCTGCCCCGCTGGGTGCTCCCCCTGGACACGTGCCCTCCGAAGAGGGGGGCTGAGACTCCATCCCTGCTCCCTGGGGGGCAGGGGCAATGGGCGGGGCGGCACTGTGCTCTTGGGGGCAGCTGTTAGGCCCCAGCCCCCCAAGAAAGGCTGCCTCGGCCTTCCAGCTCCTTCGGCTGCAGGTAGTTCTAACTCTCGGTGGACGAGAGGACAGGCAGGGCGAGGCAGGACTGGGTATCACCCAGCAGGAGAAACAGAGGGCTCCCTGTGGCCAGGAGGGGTCTCTGATTCATGGTGGGGGCGCCCCGACTCTCTGGCTCCCCTCACCAGCTCAGTCCCTTCCCCGTCTGGCTGTGGGTTGTAGGGGTGGATTGGGGGGCCCCACAGGGAGCAGAGGGCTGCCCGCACTGTCCCCATAGCCCGCTGTATTCTTGGGCCCCCGTGACAGAACCTGCTTCTGACTCATAGTCCTGTTTAGAGACAGGTGACAGTGCAAACCAATCCTTGAGAATTCTGTTCCATTCGTGCTGGGCAGAACCGGGGACAGCAGACCGACACCCTGCCTGGCGGGTCTGCCTTCTGGCAGGGGCCGCATGTCTCTGAATCCTCGCACCGCCCTCTCTCGCCTCTCTTCGAGTCTCGTTTTCTCTTCTGTAACTTCCGGAGAAGGATTCTCAGATCACTGATAGTCGGTCCTTTTTCCTTTCAAATCCATGCATTTAAAACCACAAATTTCCCTCCAAACAGAACTTGAGCTGCACCTACACTTTTTGGTTGATTGTGTTTTTTTTACTGTTCTCAGGTTCAAAATGTTTTCTAATTTCCGTGGTGGTTTCTCTGGACCATGTGGGTTGTTTAGAACTGCAGCGCTTTTCTTATATCTTTTGGTTGAGTTTTAACTTGACTTCCCTGTGGTCAGAAAATGGGTTCCCTACTATTTCAGTCCTCTCATTAGATTGAGGCTCACTTCGCTGCCCAGCATTCCGTCCGTTTTGGTAAATGCTCCATCTGTGTGTTTAAAGAGAATGCGGTTGGTTGTTGGATGCAGAGTTGTGTCTTTGCCATTTGGGTCCGGTTAAGTCCTTGTTTTTCGAGTCTTCTCTGCCGTTACTGATTCCTTCCTGCTCACTCTGTCAGCTCCCGAGAGAGGAACGCTGAAATCTCCCACGTGGTTGTGCGCCATCTCTTTCTCGTTTAGTTGGCTCGTCTTTGCTTTGTGCATCCTGAGGCTGTGTTAGTAGCAGCATCTGCGCGTGGAGCTGTGTGTTTCCCGGCAAGGTGGCCCTTTATCTTCATGAACTCTCCCTCGCTGTCTCGTTCTTCCTGGCTTCAAGTCTCCTCCATCTGAGAGTGACAGCCGCACCAGCTTTCTCTACGGAGCGTTTGCGTGCTGGGTCTTTGCGATTCTTTGACTTTCGGCCTTTCTCTGGCCTTCTAGCTCAGCATAGCGCGAAGCCAGCTCAGACGATGTGCAAACGAGCACGGCCAGGCTCGGCCCGCTTTGAGCCGGATTTGGCTCCTGGTCCAGGGGAGTTATTTTTGCTCTGGCAGCAGTTAGGGGAGGGACCGGGCTCCAGCCTACGTGAGAACTGGCCGTGTTCTCCTGTCCTCACTTCTAGCCCCAGAGCCACAGCAGGGCCCCCCTCCCTGCCGGGTACTGAACACCCCGGAGCCTGGACGCCCACCTCAGCCACTCCACCTCTCAGCCACCGTTAACGGGTGAATGCCTGATGGGAAACCTGTGCCAACATCAGGCTCACCCCTCAGGGCTTTCCTTCCCCAGGATCTCAGAACCTATGTCCTTGATGCTTCTCTTGCTCATAATAAACAATAAATAAGTGAACATTGTAGAATATTAGAGGATGGTAAATGCTCTGGGGAAAAATAGAGCAGGTCAAGGAGACAAAGGAGCTGGTCTCGCAGATAGATATCTAAAGAAGGGCATGCCAGGTCCAGAAAAAGCTGTGCAAAGGCCCTGGGACAGGGTGGTGCCTGGCTGTGGAGGAGTGAGGAGACCAGTGAGGCTGCAGTGTGGGGCGTGGGGGGGGTGTCTGAGGTCAGGGAATGCATAAGGAGCCAGCACATGTGGGTGTCCCAAGGACTTGGCTCAACTCTGCATGAGAGAGGAGCCTCGAAAGGGTTCTGAGTGGAGTGACAGGTCTGACTTCTATTTTACAAGGGTTCTCCTGGCTACTGTGCTGAGAGCCAACTGTCAGAGGATTGAGGCACGGAGGCCAATTCAGGGCCACAATCGTCATCCAGGCAAGAGGTGGGGGTGGCCGGGATGGGGGGAGAGGCTCGATGCCATTTGAGAGAAGAGCTGGTGGGGTTGCCTCGCAGGCGGGTGATGGCATGTGAGTTCGGCTCACGCTTGCTGCTGCAGGTGGCCCCTGGCGAGGTTCACTGTTGCTCCTGCAGTAGCCCAGCTTCTGAGCGACAGTGCCTTCACTTCTGGGGTGGTCCAGCCACCTTTGGCCCCTCCATCCTTGAGGGTCTGGGGTCCTGTGTGGCAGCTGGAGGGAACCCACTTCCTATAAACCACACCACAGGTGACACACGCCTGACACATGGACACAGGGGGCAAGGAAGGGGCCCAGTGCTCTCCCGGCCACCAGCCCCCAGGAGGGAGGGGAGAGCGCAGCCAACACCCTGTGCATGGCGCCCTCAGGGCTCCTGGTGTGAGCAGTGACACAGCTCTAACAGACGGGAAGGTTGGGATGATGGAGCTTCGGGAGGAAGGTCAGAGCTCAGCCTTGGGCACCTTGAGGTTGAGATGCCTCCTTCCCTGAAATGAGGCGTTGGGTAACCAAAATGGGCGGAGGAGTCTGGAGTGCGGGGAGACAGGTCTGGCGGGAACTGCTGGCTCAGGCCCGGCACAAGGTGGGAGCCCCCAGGCGGGCGGGTGTGGGTGGAGCAGAGGCACAGGGTGAGCCAGGTGGAGGGGAGTCTCCTGCAGGAAGAGCTTAGGGAGAAGGGGGGCGCCATCAAGGAGAGGGAAGAGGAGGCAAGGAGGCACAGGCAGAGGACCGACCCCTGGATGCGGCCGCTTGGAGGGCACAGCACAGAATGTGCACCAGGGCCTCCCTTGGCCGCACCCTGGGGTGCAGGCGTCCCCGTGCTGTGTTCATGCAGCTGCTGTGGGACTCAGGGTGGCTGAGCAGAGCCCAGCTGGAGTTGGGCAAGGGGGTCCAGGCCCAGAGAGCACTGTGTTGGGAGGGCAGTGGGACCACCCTCCGTGGGTACCTGCAATGAGGTGGGGACAAGGGAGGGCAGAAGGGCAGAGGGTGGACACACCCACCCGCCCCACCTCCCATTTCCTCTCCTGCACCCCCACACGCCCACCCTGCCCTCCAGCCATCACGGAGACCCTCGACTGTGCCCCACCCCAGCTCACACGGCACAGCCCCACAAACACGCAGCTGCGTCCTTCACTTGATGCTGTTTCTCTCCCATTTTCCTGTGTCCACCCCACAGCCTCCCTGATTGGACACACGCATGTCCCACGATGCCCCTCGGGGGACCCTTGGCTGGGCCAGGGCTGGGCGTGGTGTTACTTCTCCTTGGGAATTTTCTTTTTTATCAACTCAAAAAATTCTAGAGCAAGAGACAGATTTCTGGTACATAATCCCCCTACCTTGTGGCCCCTTTTGTGAGGGGGGACCCCACAGTCCATGGGGGCCCTGCGTCCTGCCCTCCTGAGCCCTGGATGGGGAGCAGGAAGGACCAGAACCTCAGTGCCTCGGCACCCCCCACCGCGGCTGTGTGCCCTGGGCTCGGCCCGTGGGGTGGTGGTGAGCTTCCCGCCTCCGGGGGCTTACGCTGGACTGGGGCTCTGTGGGGACCCTCAGAATTCCCGCCAGAGTCTTCTGAGCAGGCACTCCTGTGATCATCCCACTTTCAGTGGGGAAACTGAGGCACAGGGAGCCTAGGGGGCTGAGCCCTAAGCAAACCCCTTGGCCATGCTGCCCCTCTGTTGAGCCTTGCGGTTGCCAGCATTTGTGGACAGGGAGTGGAGGCCCGGGGTGAGGATGGGCCCACAGCTGGCAGGGTCATCTGGAGGCCGGTCCCTCTGGGGATCTGAGCCTCTGCTGAGTCTTTTCCTGGGGACCTCACTGCCCTCTGCCCTCCAGGCCTGGGGCCAGCAGCCGGGAGGGTGGAGGTGGCAGGATGATGCCAACCCGAGGGCCTCGGTGGAGAGCCTCCTGGAAGGACTTCAACCCTCAAATGCCACTCCTCCCTGGCAACCCCCTCACCCCCGCCGTGTCCCTCCCCTGTGTCCACCTCTGCAGCTCCTCAGGCCCTGGTCCCTGCCTCCGAGCCTCCCTCCCCACCTCAGAACACCTGCCACCACCCTCCCCCAGGGCTCACCTACCACCGACCCCGTGGCCTCTGCTGCCCGGTCGACCTTCCCCAAAACTGGGTCAGTCACCTCTCCTCTGCTCAGAGATCCACAGTGGCTCCCTTTGGCCCAGTGGAATGCCCTACCCCACTCAGCGTTCCCGAGACTTAGTTTCCCCATCTGTGCATTGGGGATAACGGTGCCCACCACAGGTGGCTGTAATTTGAGGGGTGGGGTCTGCGCCTGGAAGCAAACTGCCCCGAGTGCCAGTGACTGTGGGGGTGGGGTCCTGGAGGGGCGAGGCCAGGAAGGTCCTGAGAGGTGTCCCTGTCCCCGTGTGTGCTGCCCCACCTTCACTGTCAATCCTGTCGGCCACCTGGATTATGGCCTCAGCCTTCTCGGCCATCAGCAGGGCGGCAGGCCCACTGCTGGCGATGTGGACAGGATGTACCTGGGGCCAGGGGTGGACTCAGGTCAGAACTGAGGGAGCATCTGGCCAGTGCCCAGTGGTTTACAGGTGGAGAAACTGAGACCTGACCCAGCTGGAGAGGGGGTCTGGTGCTGTCCCTGGGGGCCTGGATGGCCTGGCCCTGCCTCTCGCAAGGCCAGCCAGGGACCCACTGGGGGTGCCAGGTCCACTGGGGCGGGCGAGATGGCTGAGGGTGGGGGGGGCCCAGACTCAGTCCCCTCCCCCGGCCACTGGCCACTGGCTGTTACTTGATTTCATTCCACTTGATGAAGCAGCTCTTGTCCTTGTCCAGGGTCTGGAAGGCCTTGGGGATGACGCTCTCCAGCTGCCCCATGGCCTGGAACTCCTTCATGTACTCAGAGAACTTGAGGTAGTTGAAGGAGCCTGGGACAACCAGGCACGGGTCACTGGGACACCTCACACAGGGCCGGGCAGCCCTGGCCAGCAGGGCCGGGCCCAGAGGGAGACTCCTGCCCTGGGGTGGGCGCCAGGCCCCGTGCCCTCCCCTGTGTGTCCTGGGCTGCTCAGCCAAGGGGAAGGGGAGCTCACAGACAGGCTCCTGTGTCCACTGCTTCCTCGGCCACAGCTGGGCCGCGCTGGGTGTGTGCGTGTGTGTGTTGTACCCTGGTCTCTGGTGTCTGTGGGCAGCAGTCTTTGTCCTTGTCCAGCAGGGAAGTGCCTATGGCCAAGGCCATCTTCTTCACCTGTGGGGAGAAGTCCTCGTCCATCCTGGCCCTGCGGTGGACAGGGAGCTGGCTCGGCAGGTCCATGTAGAGCGGAGGGGCACTCTTCTGGGACCCTGCATGGCGCTGGCTCCTGCTCCCCGAGTGGGGTCCCCAGGGGCCCAGACCAGGCCCCCAGCTGGCCTCAGGCAGCAGACGGCAGGGGGAGGAGTCAGCTGTCCTAGCACCCTTGGGGCCCTGGCCACACGGAGACCCCTGTGCCCAGGGCCCCAAGGAAGACGCAGCTGAGCCCTCACCACTTGCTGGCTGGCCAGCTTGAGGTAGTCCCCCCACTTCACAGAAGAGACTGAGGCTCCGAAACCATAAGTGATGTGAGCAAGGTCTTTCACTTTGCTCTGAAGAGGCAGAGGTGGCGGCCATCTGACTCCTCAACGCCACCAGGGAACTTCCCTCTGTCCTTCAAGGCCACCTCCTCTGGGAAACCTTCCTGGGTGCCTGAAGTGCCACCTCCTCCCACGGAGACTCAGGCCTCACTCTACCAGATCCCAGACGAGTGGGCCCTGGTTGTCCCAGCTGGACACTGACCCCTCGGGGAGAAAGATACAGGGCACAGGCCAGTCTCTAGGTGGCCGGGACGGAGGAAGGCCCAGACGCTCTCTGAGCAGGGATGACCACCACCCCTCTCCAAGCCCTCAGGAGGGCTGACCTAGGGTGCGTCTGCCCACAGCCCCGGCGAGGTGTGCATGTCACTGTCCCCACCTCATGGAGAGTCACAGTTGAGCAGGAGCCACCGACCAGGCTGGGACTACAGCCCAGGGGGAAGGGGTCGGCACAGACCAAGGGACCAGCAGGCGTCAACCAGACCATTCTGTGCCCCTCACGGCGCCCGTGACCCTCTGGGATCTCAGGTTCCTGTCCCCAAGGGGGGTTGGGTTCTGGGACTCAAGGCAAAGTAGCTATTTCAGAGGCTCCTTTCTCCTCTCAAAAGTTCACAGGGTTGTGGAGCCTTCCAGAACACGCTTCCATCGCCAGGAGGGGCAGCCCCATGGCCCATGGGTCCCGAGAAGGGCTGGGCGGTGGCTGGAGGAGTGTCTACTTTCCTCCCCATGGAGAAGCCACAAGTCAAAGGTTGCAGCTCACCCCTGGCAGCCTGGGGAGCAGGGAGTGTGGGCCCCGACCGGGTCCTGCTTCCATGCCCTGGGTGTGCCCCCAGCTGCTCTGGGCCTCCAGCTCCTCACCTGTGGAATAGGGAGACCCCTGCCCACCCTGACCCTTCATAGGGTCGTGCGAGGAGCCAGGAGGGAAGGAAGATGGTGGGGAAGTGGCTTTGGGCCCTGCGGTGGGCCCCCCCACATCACCACTAATGGCCGACTCTGGCAGCCAGCACAGGCGGTGGGGCGGGGGTGGTCAGCCGGGATCAAGGGCAGGCCTGGACTCCTGAGGCCCACTGGACAGGCCCCCCACCCTACATCCTCAGCTGAGACCCCGACTCCCCTCTCCCACCCCAGAATCTTGGGTTCCCCCGGGAGGGAGGGGATGCCCTGCCTGACATTCAGGGCCCCGCCAGACGCCAGTGTCATCCCCTTCATGGAGGAGGGGCTGGACCAAATTCCAGGCCTGGTTTGGCCGAGCCTGGGGTCGACATCCTGTCTGCAGAGCGTTGTGGGCACCCTGGGCTGTGCCGATTCACCACTCCCTCCCACCCCACTCTCTCTGAGGCGTCCGCCCGTGAAGGCAGGGGAGCCTGAGATCACAGCTGAGACAGCGGGGGAGGCAGAGTGGGAACTTGCTGGCGGCGTAGTTATGGCTCCTGATAGGGCCTGGGATGGAGTCCCACTTGGCATGTATAGTGGGGGCAGTGGGGCTGTGAGGAACCACACAAAGCCGGCCCTGCGGCCCCTGCCCAGCCTGCTGGGGCCTGCTCAGTGCCTGAAAGGGCCCCTGACCCTGTCATTACCGCCGCCACCACTGCACCTCCCCCACCACCACCTCACTGCCCTCCACAGCCAGAGCTGGCCAGAGCTTTAAGGTCTGGCTAAGAACCCCTAGCCCCCACATGTCCCCAGCATTGCTGTGTCCTGGATGCTCCCCCAAGGCTGGCAGAAACCTCCCCCACCCAAGACCCCTCTGAACCACCCCTGTGGCCCTTCTGGGGACTGTGGGCTGCATCTAGCTTCTGCCCGTGAATCACCAAGTTCAGGTGCTAAGATGAGAAAAAGGCCTCGTGGCCAGAGGGAAGCGCCTGCCAGAGTTGGTGTGTCTGGGGGCCTGGGACACTCTTCTCTCCCAAGCCCCCCACCCCCACTCAGCACCGGGGGCCCTGAGGTTGGTGAATGGTCTCAGTGCTCCCCGCTCAGAGGCTGGCACAAGCACACGCATGCACGCTGCCCACACCTGCAGACCCACGCACACAGCTGCCTTTGGACTGGGGCTCCCTCGGGGCTGCCCCCCATTCCTCCTCCTCTGCCTGCCCCCATGGATCTCCCTGGGATACCCCTGGCCTCCGGGGCCTTCCCTCTTCCTGCAGGTGAAGACGAGGCCCCAAGCTCCTGCCAGGCAGCTTGGGCAGCTCCGGCTGGGCCTGGTGCCCATGCCACCGTCCCCAGGCAGGGCTCCCCTCAGCCCGGCTTCCTTTGAGCGCTCTGGGGAGGCGAGTCCAGGTTGGATGTAGGGAGAAGCTGTGGGGGGCTCCAGGTTTTATACCTGCTGCCATTCGGCCTGTTTACAGCTTGAGGATGAAGCTCTCTCCCTGCTCCTCCCGGGCCCTCCAGCCTGGCACTGGTTGCCCCCAGGGGCTCGTTGGCACTTGGCGTGTCCACACCGGGTGGGCAGACTCGACTGTCAGCAGCCCTGGCCTCCCCAAGCCCAGGGTGGGGGTGGGGAGAGCCGATGGCACTGGTGATGGAGGGAGGAGCTCTAGTGAGGAGGATCCTCGAGGGAGGATCGAGTGAGTGGGAGCCTCATGCTGTCATCCTCATGGCCCTGCCAGCTGGAGCCCAAGGTCAGAGGGGCCTGGTGACTTGCCCACGGGCATGCAGCTGGAACCCAGGCATGTGGGCCTGTAGCTGCGGCGGCCGTCTATGCTCAGTGGGGCTCAGGGAGCATGAGGCTGGTCCCCGCCCCAGGCAGCTCAGTGCGCAGGCAACTGTTGCAGGCAGCATGTGAGCGGGGCTTGGAGGGGCCCGATGAGGTGGGGGGGGGGGGGGGGGGAGGTGGGGCTGAGGGGTGGTCCTTGGCTGGCTCTGAACACCAAATGCATGGTCACCTTCTGCTCCAGGAGGTGGCTTCACCCTGCCCAGTGCCCAGAGCCCGGCCCGGCTTGTGCACGGTGGTCAGGCCCCGGTCAGTGGCCTGTGAGCTGGGCCTGGGGCAGGGCTGTGAGTTGGGGCTGTGGCTTTCTCTGGGACCCTTACATAGACTTGGTGGCCTGGTGGTGGGGATGTGAGGGTTTTGCCCCTACTAATGAAGGTGACATTCAGTGGGATATGTGATGAATGACAACGAAAGCGATAAGCAGTGGCGCCTGCCATTGGGTGGCTCTGCCTCTATCAGGCCCCAGAGGGTCCCAGGCAGCCCCCATAGCAGCCCCCAGGCAGGTTATTCAAGAAACTCCAGGAAGGTGAGAGCGCAGACCCCAGCGCATCTGCCCGAGGAGACCACAGGGACTGACCTGCCAGGGGCCGCTGGGCAGAGCAGGCACCACTCAGAGGCCCAGGCTTGGCCCTCAGGGGGATGTCCCAGCCCAGGATGGCCAGGGGGTGCTGCTGGGGACAAGTTGGTCCTACCGGCTCACTTCCCCAAAAGGCTGAGTTGTCCTGTCTGTGGCAGCGACTGCGGGTCAGTTGAATTCTTGCCCATCTGTGGGCTTTAGACGCACGCCGTCGATTTAATTAGGGCGGTGGAAGTGTTACCGGCAGGAGATTCTCGGATCAGATGAAGAATGGTGTTTTTTGCAGAATGTTTGGAGCATGCAGAAGGACCCAAAGGAGATGACATCACGTCCATGGGGATGTTTGATGACAAGGACGTCGGGGCTGGGCGTGTGGTCCTGCCCATGTTCTCTGCTTTTCTGTAGCATGTGACACAGTGAGGGGGAGGCCACCTGTCTGGGGCTGCGGGGCCTGGCTCTCCAGCTGCAGACTCCTCGAGTGGGGTTTCTGTCTGTCGCCTAAGATCCCGCCTCGCCTGCTGGCCTCATGAGGGTGAGAGGGTGTGGCAGTCCAGGAGACGGTACCCCAAGCCTGCCAGGGTTGCCCAGAGGGTGCAGGCTGGCCAGGGTGTCTGAGAAGCCAACAGAATACACTGAACAACGGGGCCTCCTCTGGTAAGCAGCCAGGGCAGTCATTTGTCCCTTGGTCATTTGGGGGGTGGTCAGTGAGCCATGCCAGGGCCCGGCCGTAAATGGGACAGGGGGAAAGAGAGGTCTCTGTCAGGCCAGGATGGCTCCTGCGGGCATGGGACCCCAGGCACGGCTGTGTGGCCCCAGGCAGGGGCCTCCCTCCCTGGGTAGGGCCCTCACAGGGCAGTCTCCAGGGTGAGGATGGGGGACCAGAGAGGGACACACCACTGAGAGTCCCTCCCAGTGGTGGCCTGCCTGGAGGAGACGCCTCACCGTGTTCATGGGTTAAGCCTGCGCGTTGTGCACACAGTGCCGCGTCCCATTGGTGACAGCACAGAACTTCCGGGCGCCCCTTCCAGCCTGCAGCGCCAGCTTGCCTTCGCGAGGGTCCCTGCTGCCCGCCTCCCATGCGGCGCCTGGCGGCTCCACGATTGACTTTCCTGAGTGCAAGTTTATCACGAGCAGAGCAGCCACCGCGACTCCGCAAGCTGCGCTGTGACCCGGCTCCGCGTCAGCCGGCGGGCTGAGAACGTTCCCGTAACTTCCTTGACTGGCCACCTGCTGCTCGGCCCTGAGCAGGTCCCAGCATTCTGTCACTAAAGATGCTGTTCCCATGTGTGTCTCTGTCCAAGGAGCCCGCCCCCTCCTTAGCTATGTTCACAGGATGTCACAGAATGACCACAACAAACGAGAGTCCGTGGTCCCACAGAATCCCCCTCCAGAAGGATTTACCAGAAAGCTTCCCCACCCCGCCTGGGTGTCCTGTGCCCCTGCGTGGGCCGAGCCCGGCGCCCTGCACACCCACACTTACACTGCAGCCTTGTCCCCAGCAGGCAGCACCGACGTCCCCTGGATGTGTGTGTCCCTACAGTGGAACAGCATCCCGCCTCGAGAGGAACAAAGCACCGACACAATATGACACCACAAACCTTGAGCCCCAGATGCTGAGTGAGAGAGGCCAGTCACAAGAGGCCACATCGTGTGTGATTCCATTTGTCTCAAATGTCCCGAAGAAGCAAATCCGGAGGCAGAAAGCAGATTGTGGTTGGGGGGCTGGGGGCTGGGGAGAGAGGAGAGTGTCTAATGGGTACCGGGTCTTATTTTGGGGTGATGAACACGTTCTGGAACTCGATCGAGGTGATGGCTGCACAGCATTGTGAATGCACTAAATGCCACTGAATTGTTCACGTTAGAATGGTTTGTTTGCTGTTATATGAACTTCACATCAATTACAAAAAGAAATACGTGGAGTGGGAAACAATGCTTTTAATAAAGCGTAAATAAAACAGAAAACACAAAGAAATGAGCAGCAACGCAGGGTCTGCAGTGTGACCAGTCTGGCGCTGAGCCCCCCTCCGCCTGGCCCCTGTGAGGGAGGGAGGTGTTGTTGGCATCTTCTGGAAGGCCCTGTCTGTGCCCACCCTGCCTGGGCCACGAGACAAGGGGCAGGGAGCCTGGGGTTGGTCCTTGGAGTGGGGAGTGGGGGCGGACTCCTGGAACCGGCACCTGCCCTGAGCTGACAGTTGGCCAGTCCCCCGGGGCAGCCCTGCGGTTCCACTTCTGTCCAGAGTCAGGCTGCCCCTCCTTACCCTAAATCCTGGCCCCAGCTCGCTGGCCCCGCTCTGGGCTCAGCTGGCCTGGAGGGGCCACTGTCGTCCCCCCTGTGCCCAGGAGTGGCAGGCACTGCCCCCTCAGGAGGCTCGGGTCTCGAGGGCCCTTGCAGGGCTGGCCCTGCCCCCTCCTGCCTGGAACATCTTTTATCGAGGGCCTGGCCTGCTCGGGGCCCCTGCTGCAGCCTGGAATCCCCTGCAAAGCCCGCAGCAGCCCAGCCTTGCCCTGTGATGCAAGGACTAGAAATATAGGAGGAATTAGCTCCTCTTTTCCTGGGAGCCACTTTTATGTACGGACGAATCTCTTGCAAGCCACAGCCTCCTCCAGATCCTGGCATGTCCCCCGGGGGTGGGCTGGGGGGCCCTGGACGGCCTGGAACACCAGGCAACATCTTTCCCTTCCTGGGGAGGCCGGGCACCCTTGGCGGCTGCACACTTCCTTCTGCGGTCTCTTTGGCAAATGCTGGAGTCCCCCCTCACCC
>NC_060277.1:114276551-114287731 GCF_021613505.1 Equus quagga | reverse complement strand
CCGGCATCACCGCGAATTCCCCTCTCCACTGCACACGGTCACCAAGCATTTCAGGGGTCCTGAGGGCACCAAGGAGCTGAACACCCCATTTCTGTCCTCAGGGCATTCATGGCCTCATGCAGAGTTCTTAGCGGGCAGCCTGTTGGCTGCAACTGGTCCCTCCATGGGTTTGGTTTTGTCCTCAGAATGTCTTTTTTAACTACTATATTAGATATAAACATTTTAGAATAACGAAATTATAAATGAAAATATGAAATTTTGGCTAGTCCTTAAAAATTCACTGTGGGGCAAAACTGCCACACAGAGCTGCGGCTGAAGCTGAGTCCAGATGATGCCGGCTCCCTCTCGCCACACTGCAGCACAACCCACAGCGCTCCTTCTGAGGTTTGAAAGCCTCGCCCTCCCCGTGTCCCCCTCACTGAAGCCCCTGCAGGACTCGCAGACCCCTAGCAGTGTCTGCCACAGGAGGGAACGAGGGACACAGGTGTTCCTTGTGCCTGGAGCCCTTTGAGGCTGATCACCCCTCAGGTCTGCCCAGATGGAGAATGTACCACGCGCTTTTGGGAGTCAGGCCACTCGACAGTCCACTGCAGGTTTCTTGAAAAGCCATCTTTTCACATTCCACACCCGCGGTGGGGGCTTTTCCCATAAGTGGCTGCTGGGCACAACATCAGGACCCACGTAGTCCCAACGCTGGTCTATCTGACCTAGAGTATCTGCCGGGGATATGTGCAGCTGTTTGTGCAAGGACTTGACGTGAACCTGGAAAAGCCAGGAACATGTGGCCTGGTCCCATTTCTCTGAATGACTGGTACGGCTCACTTGCCCATAATCTGCTCCACCCTGCACTGCATCTGCTCATGTGCCCCGGGTGTCACGCTCAGCTCAGCCTGGGTGGGGCATCTCGTCCCACCTCTAGGCATCACAGGCCTGTTTCCTGTGGATTTGGAAATGTCACATCTTCCCTCTCAGCCAGGAAGGAACTGTGCAGCTTTGGAAAAATCTCATCTGCCTGCTGAGCCTCAGTTTCCTTAGGCACAAAATGAAGAAAAGGTCTGTTTCAAGGATGTGTGGTGAGGATTAGTGAGATATACTTGAAACCTTTGGTAAAGAGCCTGGCACTAAGTAGGTACTCAACAAATGCAGCCACCTACATTCTCATCTAAATGTCAGCGCCCCTGAATCTGTGTCTTCAGTCTCTCTGACTTCCCACAGTCCGCTGGACGTTTCCCAGAGGCCTACGAAACCCTCACGCGTGACGGGCCCATGGCCGAGCTCATTCCACCTCCTGCCCAGCACCCTCCCACTCACCAATGTGCCTGCTCTCAGTTTTGGTTACTGGCAGGGCCATCCACCCAGCTTTCCAAGCAGAACCAGTGCAGAGGTCCCACAGCCCAGCCTCTCTTTCATACCCTGGATATAATCCGTCACGAAATCCTGTCAGTCTCAGCAGAGGAAATATTCTGAAATCTGATTCCTCACACTAAACCACACTACCACCACCTGGGCCCAGAGCACATCTGTCACTTAGTCCCCAGCAATTTCCTACACGGTTCCCTGCCACCAGCCACTCCCTCGCCATTGCCCACTCCGCATCCCTGCATAGGACCCACGGGCTCCTGCTCCAGGGCCAAGCTCGCCTTGGGCCCAGCACATGAGGCCATGGAGTCTGCAGTCCCTGCTCTTCTCCTTGCCACTGCTCCAGCCACAACCATGCCCTCATCCTGCTACCCCCGGAGCCTCTCGTGGGATTCCATCCCTCCATACTCGCCATTTAGGCCCAGAATGCTCTCCCTACCCACCCCTCCTTCTCACCCTTCAAGATGTGGCCTGAGCATTCTATCCTCTGGGGAGCCATTCTGAATGGTTCTTTAAGTCATGGGACGCTCTTTCCTTCAAGCTTCACTCCCTCTAGCTTACCAGCGAACACACTGTGCAACGCCCCCTTCTTCAGGCTGGAACCCCCTTGGGGGCCCAGACTTCAGTTTTGGTATCTGTGTATCCCCACACCTGAACCCACACACTGCTGGCGCTTTGCTCCCTTCAGCCTCCCTGTGCTCCGACAGAACAGCGCCAGGAGAAGGGAATGCAGGGGAGGCCTCCACACTGGACATGAGCCGCTTGGCCCAGGCCCAGGAACGTCTACAGTACAGGGAACTGACTCGGGCTCAGTGCTAGAGGGGCAGTGAAGGGGTGATGGAGAACGAGAAAGGGGGCCCTGGATGGCTCACGGATATGCTAGGCTTGGCGCAAACTGCCTTATTAGACCACGTTCCTACAATTTACCTGAGTATTTGTGCTGAAAGTTGCCCCTTTAATAACACAGGTGTTATTTCACAATGTCTAACTACATGGTTTTATCCTGAGGATGGCATCTGTAGGCGTACTTGGGAGGAGGGAGCCTGTGGGGCAGGGCCACAGGCTTTGCAGAGATCCCAGGCAGGGCCCATGAGAGCTAACCGGGCAGCAGCTCAGGAACCCGACAAGAAAGCTCTGCTGGGAAGCTGCCCTGGAATGCCAGCAACGCCAGCAAGCCGACTGCTCAGGGACCAGGAGTGCCCCAGGCTCTGCTCAGGCACAGTAGCCAAGGAGTCCAGGCTCTTTGCTGATCAGAGACCACTCCTTTATAGAGGCTGGGTCACGTTTCTGTAAGAGAATTTCTCAGCTAGATTCAAGCTCCATGAAGACAGAGGCTGTGTTGGTCTCTCACCCAGACTGGGTTCCCAAAACTTGATATTCAATGAGAGTTCCGGCATTATTTCATACTTTTCTAGAATGGATTTTTATGTTCTTTACAAAGTCTACTCAGTGCCCTGTGCATGGTGGGTGTGCAACTACTTATTAAATTAACTTCTCTCTGCAATTTGGTGTTTCAGGAACAATCCTACTTGCTGTATAGCATCAAATACAGGACTGAGTCTAACGCATGTGAATGAGTCCAACCTGGGACTTTAATGAGCTCTTTCCACAACACTTAAAAAATATCAAGTCCAGGTACTAAACCTTAGGGAATTCTATTGGTTACATTTTTTTCATGCAAAGAAGGACTCAATGATTTCTTCTGGTTATCTCCAGTTTTGTATTTCTGACAAAAAATGCCTTCACCATAATGACTCAGTTTAAAAAAATAGCTTTAAGTGTTTCAAGAGCTTAAAAAGTCCACATGTAGATTTTGAATCACGAAAGTAACATCTTTCGCTTTTAAAGCAGAGACACTCACCCTAATTCCACTGTTCTGGCATTAGCACCGCAACATCTCGTTACAGTTCTGTCAGCCTTTGCTTCCATGCACAACATGTATTCTAACATAGATGTAATTATATTGCTGACACGATTTGCTGTTCTACTTTTGTCATTTAACATTTATTTTGTATAATAATAATCTTCATAAACATAATTTTAAGACTGCTTACATTCTTCCAAGTATATGTCATCCCTATTCTGTTAGGTACCAGGGTTATGCCTAATTTTTCCCTTTTACAGCTAATATTCTGACAAATGGCTTTATTGGTCAAATAAATGTCTCATTGGTCATGTTCCTTGGTTCTTCCTCAGTGACCTGAGTGCTTAATCGCCCTCCTGAGCTGGGTCACAGACAGCCTCAGGGCAAAGTGGATGGGGCAGGCAGTGAAATGGGAGATGTTGGGGTCCAGCACTGCCAGCTGGGAGTGTGCTGGTAAAGGCAGAGGTCAGGGATCAGGGAACCTGAAGCCAGCAGGGTCACAACTGGGGGCAGAGGTCCAGAGTCAGGCGGTTTCGAGGCACGGCATTCATGGATAGGATACACCAAGACAAACCAGATTCCAGAAGAGGGCCTGCTACTGCCCTGCCACTTCTAGTGTCCAGCTAGAGGGAGAGACCCAAGGCTCTGTCCCCATAAGTGGAGTGTGGCTGATTTAAATATGGGTGCAAGGCACACAAACTGCCGCAGGGATTCAGAACCCATGTCACCCTGCCTCGCCTGGCAGAGGGCAGTGCCACCCCCTGCTCACAGTGTCTGATTAGATGCATTCCCAGATGCTGCAAAGCTTCGTGACAGGTGTCAGAGATGCTGTACACCACATCGGCCACTTGTAATAAGAGATGCCAGACTAGCTACATGTGCCCCTGCCAGACGCCATGTCTGTGTGGTGCCCTCCTGTCCTGGGATGCGTCTACATGCTCACTCAAGTCTAGGAGCTCATGGACACGCACACACATGTACCGGTGAGCCAGCAGGGAGCCATCGGGGTGAGACGAGCCCAGCCGGGCCATGCGGGCTACTCACTCACCTTTCAGTGCCTCACTTCCTCAACTGTAAAATGGGCATTAATAATAATGACACTCTTGTCACAGCGCTGTTGTGAGGGCAAATGACTTAGTGCGCGTGAAGCATTTAGAACACGCCTGACACAGCAGGGCCTAACCAGTCAGCCACTGGCGCTGTTATTTTATATTTACCACTTCTGACCACTTACCACGACTTGCCTGTTTCCAAAGATAATGCCTTTGCCTTAGTAAAGACCACAGCAAATCACCTTTACAGGCTCTACTTTCTTCTCACCCCCAGCAAGCCTTCTGCACTGCATTTCCCCACTGCCCTTCTGTCTGTCTGCCTCCAGCACAGTTAACGAACACTTTACGGCAAGATGCTGCTTATGATGGAGACTAACAGTGGTCCCCAGGACACCTACTTCCTAGGTGAGCCCCTCCCCTGGGGTGTGGGCGGGACTTGTGACTTACTGCTAATAACAGAATTCAGAGAGGTGATGGCTGTCCGTGATCATCAACAGAGACCCTTAGCAGAGGACCCAGATGAGCCATGCCCAGACCCTGCCCCACAAAATCCACGACATCATAAGTGTGTGTGTTTGGAGCCACTAAATTTGTGCTTACTATTGTTATTCAGCAAGAGATAACCAACACAGTCCTTAATTCTTTCCAGACTGCAGAATTTCTGTTTTCCACTTAGCAATACTTGGAGGGATTCCTTATTACTAAATAGAGTAATACATCCGTCAGAAAAAAAGCTAACAGATTGTCTTACCATGTGTATTTAATTTATAAGCTACTTTGCTTTTCCTTTCAGCACATGTTTCCCTGGGCTCTCAAATTCACGACTCTTTTCCTCAGCCCAGGTTCAGGGTGAGTCACTGCCATCTTAACTACTCCTTCTTATAAGGCTGAAGGATCAACACAACGGTTTCTTCATTGTCATGTGAATTGCCAGAATGGTACACTTCAGGTTTGGGTTCAAAAAAGAAAAAAAAAATCCAAAGCATATAATGTTCTTTCAGCTATGTGGAGGTAAAGCCCTCCCCACCCCCTCCGTCCCCCCGGCCCCGGCCAGTCCATGCACAGGAGGGGCGCTTCTCGGCTCCTCGGCTCTCCAGCCTGCAAGGCCTCTGAAATGTCTATCAAATTACCATGAAAAAATCATACTACTAATATGAAAAAACCATAAGGCACAACAAAACAAGTTCAGGAGTGTGGAGGAGGAAGGGCCGCGAGTGGGGGCGTATCTCTATTTCCTCCCCCTTTTTCTGCTGAGAAGGACTCCTTTTTTGGGACAATTACAGGGCAGCAGGGCAGCATCTTTCAACACAGCCTGGGAGCATTGGGAACGGTGACGTTACTATCTGATGCCTGAGGTCTCGCTTGTATTAACAAAGTGCACTTGCACTGAACACAGGATGATCTGCAGCCCTAGGGCGCTGGCAGTACTGGGCTTTCACCTGTCCTGCTGGCAGGGAGCTGCTGACCACTTTATTCTAGTCCATTCTGCGGTCACAATGCCCCTCAGCAGGGGCTGGTGACGAGCTCTGCAAAACCAACTGCAAAGACAATCTCTTTTTGGATTAGGAAAGGTAACGTGTTTCTTGGAAATAAGTTGGATGGGAGCCAGAATGCTGGACACTCGAGAGGAGAGAAATTCTGTTCTGTGCTTTCAAATCTCTGCAAGACTTGTTGAAATGACAGTAATGGGATAACGGAAGCCTGGGACAAGGCAGGTGAGAGTCTCTCTTACAGTGAGAAGCTGACCAGTGTGCTGGGTCTGGGTCCGCCTTCAGAAGAAAGGTTTCCTTGCCCCCTCCCTGGGTGGCCTGCATTGATGACCGCTTGCTGAGGGAGGTTAACAGCCTCGCCCTCTCACATCAACAAGGACACTTCTGAAGGGTCACCCACCCAGCCTCAGAACCCCCGAGGGTCGGCTGAGACCGCATCACCGCTCGACTTTCCTCTCTGCCCAGTCCTGCCACCTCCCCGTCCATGGGCGTGATCCCAGGAGCCCTCTCTAACAGCATCGTACTGCTAACCTCCGTCTCCGAGTCTGCTTTCCACGGAACATAAGCTGCAGCAAGCAGAATTCGCCTATAAGGGAGCAGGGAGAATATCAGGCCACAGACAGCACTCTGCAGGATGGGCCACCACGAAGGCTGAGGGACCAGATTATACTCAAGTCTTCAGGGTGCTTACTAGCCACAGAGGGGCCCTGAAGTGCCCAGCGGGGGTCGGAACCAGGAAAGTAGAAAAACCTAAATGTACATGTATAATCACTAGCAATTCCACGAGCCTCAAATACCCACCAGGCTTTCTCCATGTCCGTCTGGGCCTTGTGGAGGGCTGTGTTATCTCGTGTTTCTCTGCACAACAAGTAAATACAAACGAGGATCTGCTTTATGAGATTCACGGGGAGCTAATCTGCAGGAGAGAGGGCCACGCTCCTAGGCTTCCAGGCTGGCATGGAAGGGTATCACTAACAGAGATGGGTGGGTTTATGAGATGCTGCTGTTACTTTGGGCCTTATATGAAACAGTACTTATACAAATTCCAGACTTCCAGACCTTCTGAGAGGCCAATATTAGAGAAAGATCCCTAGGCTGATGAAAAGAGACAGGTGCCCCCGTCTCTACTTGCTTCCTTCCCTGGGTCCCTTTCTCCTGCCATTCATCTGCCCTGTCTGTCCTCTTTGCTCTCCGACCGGCTCTGGCCTTTACTATCTCCTCCAGTGCAGCAGCTGAGCATTTCTTATAGGAAGCATTTTCACATCCAGAGAAACATCCACGAAAAATAAAACTGTTTCGGTGGACTCATTGCTGGGGGATCAGGTGGGCGGGGAGAGGAGGACACAGGCCATTTCTCGCTCGCAGCGCGCCTCGAGTCCACTGCCCGTTTCCTCCCCGGGGGAACCTGCTTGGTCCAGCGGCCCTCACACTGGGCGGCTGCTGTGAAGCCCAGCTCCTACTCACACATGGTTTTCACCCACGACCAGACGCGGCACTGGCCCTGGGCAGCTCTTTTTCCTTTCCTTTTCTATAATAGGTACTTTATAAAACCCTGGTTCAGAATAGACAGGATTTAAGGCATTGCTTTCCCTAAGGGAATAAGGCAGTTTTGAGGATCTACTCTTCCAGAAGCATGGGTCTCCATTCTACGCATCACAGAAACTTGTCAAACAACCCTCTCTCTTCCCGCTCTCGTGTCTGGAGGGGTGGAGTGGGAGGTGCTGTGCCAGCCACTGTCTCCACAGGAGCAAACGGCCGCGTCGTTGATTCTTCTGTAGGGTCTAATCCACTTCCGTGTTCCTCCGGATCAGTGTTCTCCAGCTCACTCTACAAACTCCCACAAAGGACACGGATGATGCACAGTTTAACCCTTTCTGTTTGCGGCCTGGCGCTCTGGCCAGGCCAGTGCATCTTGATTTGTCTCACAGATGAGAATGTTAGCTCCCGATTTTCCTGGAGTAGATGAGAGGCAGTGAGTTTACAGACTCATCCTTGGCTCTCTGGGTTTCCAGCGTCAGGGAGAAGTGGTCATGCATATATTTTAAAAAAAATTGTTGTGCTTATTCTGAGCAGGGTTGTGGTTAGCGTCTTACAGGAGGCGGCCAGGGGCCAGAGTAACAAAATCACTAGCTGAAACAGACCTGACCACGAAAATGCACCATAAAATGGCTTTTAAGGCTAAACATAAGTGAATTGCTCTTTTTAAATATTTGTATTAGGGTTTCTCCCACTGATTGATGTAACTAAGACTCATTTTTCCTTGTTATCGTCCCATTTTAGTACTTAAACTCTGCATTACAAAAGCAAGGAAACAAGAAGAAGCCAGACGCCTCCGGACGTGACATCTGGATTAAAGACAGTTTACGTTGTTATTACTGTTACTGTTATTAGTAGTAGTATAAGGAGCAGTGATCCAGTTTGGGGGGAAAATTGTGATCAACAGTCATAAAAGATCACACTCGTGTGCATGTGCATGTGTGTGTCCATGTGCGTGCATGTGTGAAACAAGCATATAAATTAACTGGTCATGAACCAAAGGGTTTAAATTCTCTGGAGCAGTCTTGGACACACTTCATAAACTCAGCTGGCAGTTTCTTTTCTCAGTACTAGTCTCCACAGAGTCAGAAACATGTCTGCGAGCCCTCTGCCGCCCCGAGCTACAGAACTGTCAGGCCTCCGGCGGTGCTGGCCTGCTCGGGCTGGGAGGACCCTCCGAGGCCCCCGTGCTTCTGAAGGAGACCGGGTCTGCCGTCTGTGGAGGCTGTAGGGAGGGTTTTATTTACGTGTCAACACCACTCAGGTCTCCAAGTAGCGGCAAGTCTTCCTATTTTGCTTCATGTAATTCCATTAAACTTGCACTACCGTAGAAATGGAAAGAAACCGTACTGTTTAGAGAACTTAACTGTCAGCCTGGTGCTGTCCGGCCGTGAGACACTTACCACATCGCGTGCATGTACGTGGGGGGCAGGCGCGGGCTGCTGACGGGGGTGCAGCTATATGACCTCATGATCCTCTCTGCCAGCAAAAAATTTCGGAACAGACTAGCCACCAACAGGTCCTGTCTGAAGAGCTTTTGGAAGAGATCTGAGGGCAGATAAAAGAAAAAAAACATATCTTCAGTGACTCATGTCTAGCATTTAAACCCAAATACACAAATTTACTTCCATCAAAAATTTTTACAAGCAAGTTGGGACTAGAATGCACATTTCCCAATGCAATATACACATACACAAATATGAACAAATACCAAAACCCAACTCATCAATACCAAAAAAATAAAAACAAGTCTTCTAATAGTAACTCTGGTTTTAAGAAATATGGACAGTGCCAATGATCATGAGGAAGGGTAAGCTCTGAATGTGCCTAGAGAGTAATGTCCTGACGACCAGAGCGTGTCTGGAGCTCACGGTACACCACTGCTTAGCGCTGACACACGGTAATTTACTTCATCCTGAAGACACCTCCTTAGGTTCTTGCCTCTCCTCATCCCCCTCAGCTTTCCTCCCTGAGAACTCATTTCTTCCATCTGACCCCCCTGCGGCCAAGGGCCAGTGTCTCCTGACTCTCAAGGAAGCAGCCCCACCGGGCCCAAGCTGACCAGCCCAGGCAGCCTCACCCCGAGGGAGCACATTCCACGCAATGGTGTCCGTGATCGCTGTGAAGATCCAATTCAGCTCGCCCAAAGGAGTCCTCCTGTCATTCAGCCGGCCAGGAATCCTAGGAAACACGGTGTGTTTTCATCAGTGACCACTGAAATAGGGGACAGAGGGAGGAGAGGGTGGGAAGAAAAGAGGCGAGGGAGACAAAAAGCTCCGGCCAGAGGCAGGAGACGCTCGGCTACACCAGGAGAAGCCCTGGCCTTGCCTGTGATTTTCAAGACTCTTATACTTCTAATCCCACATCTTAAGACTCAACCTCCATCTTCCACTTTCTTTCCCTTCCACACCTACACAAAAGCAGTTTCTTTGGGTGCCCCTAGACGTGTGGACCAGAACCAGTGGTAACACACACCATTTCATAGTTTCCATATCCGGGAGATGGGCCATGGACTGCGCCCAAAGAGCGGCCGGTGGCACTTGCTACCTAGGAGTTGGCACCACATTCTACGATTCTTCATCTCAGCCTCGTCCCTGTGGCTCCCGCCTGCGGAAGTGGACTTTGAACCCAAGAGCCGAGGAAGGAAGGCTGTCCTCTAAGGTTGACTTACCCTCCACTCATTCAACAACTATTTTGAGCCTCATAGTCAGGCACCACAGTGCAGTGGTCGTCAGGATCTGTGAAGGCCCTGCTCTCATGGAGCTGACGGTCTGGAGGGAAGGACAAACACCTACGCAACAGGTGACGTGGTGGCCAATGATGCAGAGAACGGGGTGGGGCAGGATGAGGATGGTGCATTGTGAGGGCAGCTGAGAAAAGCCTGTCTGAGAAGATAAGGGTGCAGCAGAGGCCAGCATTTGAGGAGCTAGGGAGCAGGCGTGTGGAGAGCGCAGGCAGAAAGCCGGCGGAGGGGCAGCAGGTGCAGAGCCCTGAGCTGTGGGCTCGTCTCTGTTGCTGTACAAGCTGCACTGTCCCCGCCATGTACCAAGTTTAATTATATCTGACAGAAAACTCTTTTTTTCTCCCCACAGGAAAATGTTCACAGTAATTTGGTTCAGAGACTAGAGTGTGATTCCTGCTATTTATAAGATTTAACAGATTAATAACTCCCATTATAGTAATCCATTTGATGGCACTGTCTTCGCATGACTAATATTCAGAGAGACCGGGCCTCAGGCAGGCACGGGGAACCGAGCTCACTGCCCAGGACGACTCTGCAACACACGAGCTCCTTCCTGCCTCTGACGCCTTCTCCTTCAGGAATAAAAAACTCTCCTTATCTCCTCAAGCAGGCTTAGTGACAGGACCAGAAAAATAGGAGACAAAGAATTAGTTAAGTACTTGAAAATAGCACTGTTGATCAACAAATGTCAGAAGTCTCAAAAAAAAGATTTCCAAAATAAGAAAAAATTTTCACCTCTACAGGGGAGACTAGTCTATCCGAACTGAAAGGTTTACAAACACAGTCAAGTTATTGACCATGGCATGGCTGATTTAAAACGCAATTTTAATTGGCTCTGTGTGTTGAGCTCTTTAAGGATTCCCACCACGTAAAAGCAGTTGAGGCCTCAGGTGAACACTCAGCACAAGGACAGCGGAACTGTCATCCTCACCTGCAGGACTGCTCCCTTCTGCACCCGACACTCTCCAGAAAGGAGAGCACGGGCCCCTGAGCAGCACAGAGCAAAGACCCCCTCTCGCTAACAGGAGAGCACGGACCCCTGAGCAGCACAGCAAAGACCCCCGCTCGCTAACAGGAGAGCACGGACCGCTGAGCAGCACAGCAGAGCAAAGACCCCCGCTCGCTAACAGGAGAGC
>NC_060277.1:113900005-113952467 GCF_021613505.1 Equus quagga | reverse complement strand
GGCCTGCGGTCCAGCGTGCTTCCTTGACCCTCCCCGCCAGGTGCCCCAGCACAAGCCCAAGTCCCTCAAGTCCTTGCTAACGCTCTCCTACTGACATGCCCTGTGGTTCCCCATGGTGTGCCGATCCCTCGATTCCACCGCAGGTGTGTTCCGGGGCGGGGTCTGTGGATGGAAGGTAACTGACATCTCATACATTATGGAAGGAACTCCGGGTTCTACTCTGAATGACGCGGGAAGCCACTGGATGGTTTTAAGCAGAGAAGTACGTAGTGATTTTCAAAAGAAACATTCTGGGAGACTAGACAGGAGGCTCTGTGTGGAAGGGCAAGTGATGGCTTCTGGAGCAGGGTTCTCTGCGGCTAGTGGGCAGGGGTGGGGCTCCTTATGCTCTGCAGGGCAGGGAGGGAGTGAGGATAAGGACCTACAGATGGCCTCTGTCCCACAACTGCTTTCGAAGGGGCTTCTGAGATAAGAAATCAGCTGCAGAGAGCTGGACAGGGCTGTTTGCATCACTGCTCCAGGCAGCCAGGGAGACAAAGCATCATGGTACAGAATGCAGAGGTGCCTCCCCCCTCCCACCAAACCCTAACCCCCTCTGAGGGGCCATCACAGTGAAGACATCCTTTAAGACAGAGTTTGTCGAAAAGACAAAATCAACCCAGACCTGCAGGCACCAAGGAGCCAGGAATGCATGGTCGTGCCCCATTCCACACAGATGTCTGACACAGTGGCAGCCAGAAAGGCTGTCTGGAGGGATGGTGAGGTCATTCCCATGACCCTGGAGAAGAGGGTCGGGGGACTGTGCCTGCTTAGCCTGGAGGGCTGAGGGGCCAACTTGTGGATCACTGACCACTACCCCTCACTCAGGGGCAGAAGAGAGCTGAAGGAGGGTGTGTACCCCCACCTCCACCCCAGTGCATACGCACATTGCTTCCAACCTGTACCCAGGAGGGCGGGCTAGCTAGGGGCTTCTTCCAGGGTGCCAGGTTACAACGTGTCCCCTTATCCGGTTAGGGCAAAACCATGCAGAGTGTGTGTGGGGTCCTCCATGGTTATTGATCCTGCAGCATGCCCAGTGGTCCCCAGAGGGCAAAGTGTTGGCATTAGGCCCCGTGCTACTTCCCTGTCTGACCTGGCCGCTTCTATTCTTTCTCTGGGGACCCTCCCAGGCTTGGAGGGTGGATCCCTCTGTTGGGCCTGCTTGCTTGAATTTCCCTCATCTGGACTGGTGGATTCCTCAAGCCTCATCCTGATGCTATGCCGCACCCTCATGACCCTGACCCTCGAAGGAAAAGGTGGAGAGAACCTGAGACTGTAGAAAGGAACGTGGAACACGGAGGACTCACTGCCATGCCCAGGATACCCTCTGCACAGGGAACGTGGAGCTCCGGGAACCAGAGGCTACACCAGTATCAGCCGCATCCGTGCACACTTGTCTGCACTTGAGGCCTGGGGCAGCTACTGTGTGTGTGTGTGTTGGAGGGGGACGGAGGATGTTGGAGAGAGAAAGCCTTCAATCCCATCAGGAGCTTCTGTCCCCGTTCACACGGAAGGATCTGGGGAGCACTGGAGCACATCCATAAATTTTATTTGAAAATACTGTGTACGCAGTATAAATGCAGTGGGGAAAAAAGACTGGAAGAAAATATTCTGAAACGTTAACAGTGGTTATATCTTGCGGTGGGATCAAGGATTTTTATACTTTCATGTGTTTTCCAAATTTTTTACACCGAACACGTGTTAGTTACATAAGTTCAATTTTATTTATTTATTTTTAAACCAAATTCTCCAGCCAACTGTGCTCTTCTCCACTTGCAGTAACTTTCCTTTGAGTCAGATTTCTGGGTGAACCGGAGAAACAATGACTCCCTCTCGAGCTCACACTGGTTCACACTCATGTTTTCCCTCCTTCCTCCCTAGACAATGGATGCCCGGGCCGCTCTGCGCAGGCGCACCGCTGGGGCTGAGACAAGGGCGTCCTGTCCTCAGGGAGCTTACAGCCTTGTAGCATTCTCTCCCTCCGTCCCTCTCCTCCCTCCGGCCGAGGTCGGGCTCTGATGGGATGGGGCTGCCCTCCACCCTGGGCTGTCCAATTTCCAGGTCCCTCTTTCCTTCCCCACTGACTCCAGCCCTGAACTTGAGGGGAGGGAGGCAGCGGGACCCTGCTGAGCCCTGGGAGTCGGGGCCGTCCCTCCAGTGACCGAGGTCAGGGACCACGCCGACACCCCCCGGAGCCCCCGGGCCCTCTGGCCAGGGCGGGAGGGGAGGTGAGGCCCGAGGCAGGAGCCCCGGGAAACGGGGGCCCAGGGCCGCGCGCGCGTCGGGAGGAGGCTCCGGGAGACGTAGGGGGCCCTCCCGGGAAGGCGGCTGTGACGCCTCAGCGTCCGGGGCGGGGGCTGCGCAGGGCTGTAAAACGCTCTGAAGCCTTAATGGGGTCGACTGGGCTTCCCGCGGCCCCGGGCGTCCAGCGGCCCCGAACCTCCCGGGAGGGCGCGAAGGCCAGACCCCTGCCCGGCCGAGGCACGGAGACCGGTCGCCGGGGCGGGGGAAGGACGCGGCCAGGACCAAGACGGAGGGCGGCGTTGTCACGGCAACGCTCCCAGGCGCGCGGCGATTGGTGGATCGAGGAGGGGCGGGGGCTGGGAGGCGCTCTCGCGAGATCTCGACCATGTGACTTCCGGAGGTCTCTCGCCAGGGGGCTGACCAGGCGGGACTTCCAACCTGGGCGTCATCGCTGACTCCCCGCCGCTACCCAGCCCGCCTGACGAGTGTGTCTGCCATGCCTTGCAAACGTCCCCAGAGCTGACCCCTTCTCCCGCCTCCACTGCTGCCGTCCTGGTCCAGGCCATCCTCTGTCGCCCAGACTCCTGGCTGGCCTGTAGGCCGGGGTCTCGCTGCCTCCACCCTCAGTCTGGTCTCGACACAGCAGCCAGTGATCTGGCAGGAGTGATGTCCCTTCTCCATGGCTCCCTCTTTCCCTGAGGGAAAGTCAGGGTGCTGCCCCGTCCAACGCTCTCTCCCTGCTCTCCCCACTTCAGTCACGCTGACCTGCTGGTTCATGCCTGGCCCTGTTACCGCACCAGGTTCGTGTTTGCCCCTCCGGGAAAGCCAAACCCGGAGCTAAGGGGATTGCAGCAGAGAGAGGGTTTTAATCACAAGGCTGCCATGTGAGGAAGCCAGGACATGAGTCTCCAATCCGATTCCCTGATTCCCTGAAGGTGTGCACTCAGGGATGTTTATGGGGCAGGGGGCAAGGTTGTCTGAAATGTGGAGATAGATGATTGGAGATAATTGACCATCTGCACAAGCATAGTCAGACTCCGTGCCTCGTCATACAACACATGTTCACAAAATGGCAGCATTAGCATGATCTGAGGGTGGAATTGTTAGCCTCTTGACAAGGTTGGGTATCCAACCTCTGCAGGGGCCCAGTTGATGTGTTGGTGGCCTCAGCTGGCCTGAAGAGGGCAAAGGGGTTCTAATTCCTGAAGAACAGCTCAAACACCCATTACCATGGTGACCCAGGCTCCAGGGAGATGTTATCTATAGGAACTTAGTGGGAGTCAGAAAGCATACTGCCTAAGCAGCACAGTTAACAATGGGTGGGCCAAACAGCTAAAAGCTATAATCAGTAATTGCAAAATGGAAAAAAACTTTAGTCCCTAGCTACTTAATCATCAATGGCTAACTGTTTGCCGGTTTCAATGTCCCTATTCCTTGGTCATTCCTCATTCTTGAGGGATTCGTGGTAACGCCCGATCTAGCTACTTCCTGCTGAATCGGGGCATAGATCTGGGTTAGAGGAATGAAGCTGTTTTGCACTCATTTGGAAATATTCTCTTGTTCCTGGTTTCAGGTTGACATTTTACATTATTAGAATTTTGTACCTTGCTCAACAATTTTGGAACAACATCTAAAGGCACATTTTATAATCAAGTATTGGATCAGAAGGATAAGGAGCATAGACAACCCAAATTTTAACAGTCCCTGAAAAATAGATATAATCCCAGTGGAGCCTCCATCTGAGCTCCAGGTGCGGGCAGACGTCTGGTCTCAGTTCCTGATAGCCTTTTGTTTTGCTGAATGTGCATCAGAGACTGGAGCAACCCCCTATACCCTGATCTTTCAGTTGGTATTGATGATGGCTATCAGCATAGACTTTTTGCCTGGGAGTTATCACACTCCTAAGGAACTCAAAAGAACAAAGTTATCAACTTATAGCAGCCGGCAGGGGCCATAAAGTCTACAGAGAATGTCTGGGTTAGTTCGTCAGAGGTCATTCAAAGTTACAATGTGGTTTATTTTCCACAATATAGCTTCCCTATGTCAACCTTGTGTTTAGCCAGTATCAACCTGGCTCCATCCTGTCCCCTGGCATTTGCACGTGCTGGTCCCTCACGTGGACCACTCCGCCTCAAAATTTCCACATGATTCTCTCACTTCCTTTAGGGCCTTGCCCAAACATCACCTCCTTAGTGAGGTGACCACTTGTTTAAAATTACATCCCACCTTGCCCATACTCCCTGCCCTGTATTTTCTCCATAGGTTTTATCACCATCCATAGTTGATAATGTACTTGTTCAATGTTTATTGTCTGAAAGCTCCACAAGTTTCAAGAGTTTGCCTTGTTCAGGTCAGAGCAGGTGCTCAGTAAATATTGTTGACTGAGCAGGTGAACAAGGGGTCTTTTCTCCTCTTCCTCCCCACAGAGGGCAGTGAATCCCCTTGGGTGATTCTCTGGAAGGGGAACCAGCAGGGACTGGATGACTGCCCATGTGCCCTGCGCCTTGCTTTTTATACCTCAGTCCCAAAGAGCTCATTCCTGTGGGAGAACCGAGGGAGTCCTGCCCTTCAAACATAACCACCCTCAGCTTAGAATCCTCTGGGCTCCAGATGTCACTGATCCGTGCAGGCAGCCCTTGCTATGTGCCCAGCACTCTGCCAGGTGCTGAATTGGATGGAACAGGCCTGATGCCACCCTCAAGGCTCTCAGTGGGGGGAGGGATTGAAGAGAAAGAGTGATTATGGCCATGCAGATGGTGAGTCTGAGGCCAGGTGTGTGTGAGGCACAGCGGAAGGAGGAGGTGGGATCAGCTTCTGGAGTGGTCTCTGCAAGTCCTCCCAGTGGTCCCTGGGGGCCTCTCTGCTGTGAAGCATGCACCACGGACAACGACTGTTGCCTACTCTGTGCTTGATGCACTTCCAGCTATCAGTCCTCACACTTGTATGATTACCTTTATTTTACAAACAGGGAAACAGGCTCAGAGAGGGTAACCCCGTGACCAAGATCACACTGCTGTACATGGAGGACCCAGGCCTTCAGTCCAGCTCTCTGTGGCTGAGAAGCTTGTGCTCTTCCCAGGGCACAATGCCGATTCTCAGGCAGGAAGCCAGGCCAGCATCCAGGGCTGCCCAGAACTGCATCGAAATGTCTGGACAACTCGCTTTCCTGTGGGTGTGGGCACTGGGAGAGGAGTTCTTTTCATGGTGTGTGGCTTGGGTGAGCCAGGGCTGCCATATGCTGCCAACCTCGTGGGGAGCAGGGCACAGGCCACCCCAGCGGCCAGATGCTCCTGGGCCAGTCTGTGCTCAAAGGCATTTCCTTCAGGAGATGGAGCCACCTGGCTCTTCTCCTCCCTCCCTCCTGCCCCTTCCTCCCTGTCAGCGCCAAAGTTGAGGGTTCCAGGGCCGTGTCAGCAAGGGGCCATGCTGCACTGTCCTTCTGGCAAGGGGTATCGTGGCCTGGAATGGACATCTGGTCTGCCTCAACCCCCACAGCCAGGGCGTCTGTGGCCCCACGGCACTCAGTGGCAAGGAGAGCCAGAACCAGGGAAAGACCGTGCTCTGCTGTGTGCCCACTGCAGAGCATCCCTGGCATGGTCTGCCTGGCATCGCTCTTGCCACTGAGGCTTCCTGAGGGTGAGCCCCGAGGGCCCTGCCATGCCAGGGCTCCCTTTGCCAGGTGGTGTCTGTGCAAGGTGAAGGGAGAAGAGGGGCATTGGCCGTGACTGGTGGTACCAGGCCAGTGGGACCCTGAGTCCGCAGATGGTAGGGGGAGGAGGGCAGTCCATGCCCCTTGCAGCCTCCAGCCTGCTCTGCAGAAGTTGGAGCTATAGACTTTGGGCAGAGGGAGAAGCCTGAGAGCCTGCTTCATTTTACAGATGGGAAGACTGAGGCCCTGGGAGGGGGATGGAAGTGGGCTTTCTCTTATTTGCTCCTCAGAACAGGGCTGAGGTCAGCAGCATTAGTTCTATTTTCAAAGGAGGAACTGGGGCTGGGAGAAATGAAGTGCACTGTCAAGCTCTCCTGGTTCAGCTAGCTCTCTGGCCCCATGGGGACATCTCTGAGTGGGAATTGGGAATGAAGACACCAAGTGCAGCTGTGGTCACTTTGTCCTCACTGCCCTGGGTGCTGTGCCCCGTCCCATCCTGGTCCATGGAGTTGCACTTGTCTCCTGGGTCCTGAAGAAACAGGTGAAAATGGTGTCTTCAGCCTCCCCCTTGGGGTCCAGACGAAGTCATTGGGGGACACTGCTCTTCTCTGCAGCCTCTCCCTGCCGAAGCTCCCTCCCTGCAGCTTCTTCCCTTCCTGTACGTCAACCCACGGAAACCTGTCCCCAAGAGGCCACCAGCACCTCAGGCCTGAACGCCCTCCCAGATGCAGAGGGGAGACCCCTCCACTGTCATCATCATCCATCATCTTCAACAACAGCACGACTCGGTCACACCCCTTCAAGGGCAGGAAGAAGCAGCCTGCACCAGGTAACTGTGACCCAGAACAGACAGCTGAGGGGCAGAAAAGAGGTGTGAACGTCCCCAGGTGCCCTCCCATCAGGGCCAGAGAAGGCATCATGGAGGAGAAGTCTGGTCCCAAGAATGGGGAGAAGGCATCCCAGGCATGGGATCATACCAAGCAAGCTGCCCTGGAAGAGGGGTCTGTCTGGAAGCCGGGGCACATCACAGTGCTGGGAAAGGCTGCATTTGGGGGCCGGATCTGGCGGGCCCGGGGAGCCAGGCTGAGAGGTCCAAACTATAGGCCGTGGGGAAGTGTCCGGGGCTTTGAGCCCAAGGCTGATGGGAATGCAACCGAGCTTGCGGAAGCAGCTTTTCAGCAAGTGCCGTGGAGCTTTCTTGGAAGCAGGCTGAGTATAAATTATAAATAAACAAACGAGAACTCTGCAGGAGGGCACGGGACAGTGGGAGGACGGGAGAGACTGGGTCAGAGATCTCACTTGGGAACTGACATTCCCCTGAACTTGAATCCATGGCCCTCTCTCCCGCCACCCCCAGCCTCAGCGGCTCGTGGGCGTTCTGCTGAGGGCGTCGCTTGGGGTCTCAGGCTTCTGGGGGCTGACTTTTGCCAGGCTGCTGGGGGGGCCCAGTGCGACCCCCCGGTGGGACATGGGGAGGCCCACCCAGCTCATATCACCCAAGAGGTGCAGGTCTGAGTCTCCCTTGGACAAAAACCGGCTCCGGTGGACACTCATCCGTGTGGGAGGTGTCTTACCAAATGTTTGAAGGGGAAAAAAATCACATTTTCTTAGCTTTTTTTTTCCTTTCTATTTTTTGATTATTTTTCTAGATGACTTCATTTCTAAGAAGGGTGTAGGGAGAGAAGGAGGACAGAGGGAGGGAGGACACGGGCCTTGAGGAGGGCCAGGAGGGCCGGGGGGGCTGGGAGCAGGAGGGAGGGAGGAGAGTGGGCTTCCCGGGGCCCGGGGAGAAGCTAAGGCCTCTCTGCCTTGGGGAAAGTAGGGGTCGGCTGGTTCTGACCGCAGGTGTTTCCAGCCCGGGTGAGTGTTTCTTCCTTCTGGTCCCACATGGGCCTCTTGGCCAGCTCCACTCCCACAAGGCCCTGAGGCAGAGGTCAGCTCTTGTTCAGCCAGGATTAGCAGGAGAAGAGTTTCTAGGAGCTTCTCTCTGGGGCATGACCTCCCAGCTCCCCCTGACAAAGCTGATGTGATTCCCCAGTGAGGTCTCCTTACCCCACAAACTACTTGGAACCAACAGAACCCACTCTGGCTCGCTTAATGGAGAGAAAGTTAATGCAGGATATTAGGAGGCTCAGAGAATCTTCTGGAGAGTCATGGAGGTACTCGGTGGCCACACACCCAGGAGCAACACCCCAACCACACTGCCTCCACCACTGGGCACAGACCTGGCAGCCCACACCGTGATACAGCACTGCTGCCCCGAAAGCCAGGGCCCTCTGCTGCCACCTTTGCTGGTAACGAGATTCGGGGGCATTTGCTTCTGCCGTTGCTCACTTCTGAGTCAGCCTGCTCAGGGAGCCTGGCTGCAGGAGCCCAGGCCGCCTGCCTGCCCGCCAGCTGCAAGCGAGTCAGGGAACACAGGCTCTGACTTGTGCTTGAGAAGGTGGCACTGGGCAAGGTGAGGACCTCCCTGGCAAGGCAGCAGCCACCCAGAACCCCTTAGTTCACAAAGCACTTTTCCAGCCCATATGCCCAGCAGCTGTGAGCTCTGAGGGAGACCGCGGCCGAGGCCTCTTTCCCAGCCTCTGGGGGCTGCTGGTGATCCTTCGCATTCCTTGCTCGTGGGTGCACCACTCCAATCTCTGCCTCCTCGTCATGTGGCCATCTCTGAGTCTCAAATCTCCCTCAGCCTTTCCTCTCTGACACTGGACATTGGATTTAGGGCCCGCCCCAATCCAGGATGATCTCATCTCAAGATCCTTAACTTCGTTACATCCACAAAGACTTATTCCAAGGAAGGTCACACTGTGGTTCCGGGTGGACACATTTTGGGGGGCCACCATTCAATCTATTCCAAGGGGCATGAGATATGGGCATGGAGGGGAGGGAGGAGGGAAGGAGAAAAGGCAGGGTGGCGGGTGGGAACAAACGTCTGGGCAGGAGAAGCCAGCTGCCCCAGCCCAGCGTCCATGGGCATGGACTGTCTGAACTCCTCTTAGTTATTTAAACCCCAAGTCAGCTTGTGGCTCCCAGATGGCATTTTCCACCACCTCTGGTCTCCCCACGGTCATCTTCCTCAAGGCCAGAGATGTCCCAATTCCAGGTGCCATGAGCATTCCATCTCCTTGAGGGCCCCAGACCCCCTGTGCCTCAGAACTAGGACGTTGAGTCCAGGAAGCAGGGGAAGCTGCCCTGCCCCTCCCACCCAGGCTGGCCTCTCTAAGCACAGGCGGGAGGGTGGATCCCACAACCCCGTGTCTCCTGACTCCTCATTGCCCAAAGCTCTTCCTTCTCTCCTCCTCAAATCCTCCCTGTTGGAGTTTAAGCCATTTCCTCTGACAGGGCTCGTTCCCATCCACAGCAGCAAACGCTTTCAGAGATGGAGAACCTGCAAGACGCACAGCTCAGAACTGGAATATAAAAACGTCTGTGTACACCTCCTCCTACATCATCTTGTCAGATCCTCAGTCCTGCCTGCGAAGGAGGCACTAATCCCATTTTACAGCTGAGGACACCGAAGCTTTGAGAGGCTTACGGACTTGCCTGAGTTCACACAGACAAACCTGAGAGTTGAACCCCAAACGTTCAAGCTTTTAATGCTCTTCCCACCAACTGCACCACACTGGGCTCAATCCCATGAAGAATCCTGTCCACCTCAGGGCTTGAATCCTTCTAGGGACAGGGAACTCACCACCTAACAACACAGTGAATTCCACAGACAGGCCCAAGTGTCAGGGAAGCTTCTTTCATTGAGGGAAAGCCCTCCTTTTTCCATGTGACTCAGCCCCCAGCCACAGCACGGGGCGGTGCCCCCTGCCCCGAGTCTTGTCCAGGACAGATTCCTCTATTCCTCTATTCCCTTTTTTTAGATTTTTTTTATTTTTCCTTTTTCTCCCACAGCCCCCCGGTACATAGTTGTACATTTTTAGTTGTGGGTCCTTCTAGTTGTGGAATGTTGGACGCCATCTCAGTGTGGCCTGACGAGTGGTACCATGTCCGTGCCCAGGATGTGAACCAGCAAAACCCTGGGCCGCTGAAGCAGAGCGCGAGAACTTAACCACTGTGCTGCGGGGCTGGCCCTGGATTCCTCTATTTCTTACTTGTTTGTTGAAGAGTGGGGCCCTGGCCCCCCAGGCCGCCCTCCCTAGGAGAGTTTCTGGCCTCCTGATGCCCAACCTACATCGTCAAGGACACAAGTTCCCTGGGTCGAGAGGCAGCTGCCAGGGTGACTTTGGATAGGTGTCCCCTGGCACCACGCTCAAGTCAGGCGGAACTAAGGTAAGGACTGTGCCCGCTCTGGAGGTGACAGAGTCGCTCTGCCCAGGACCAGAGCCCGAGGGTGAGGCCCGGTCATCTGGCCACGTTGGCCTCCTCCAGCTGGGACCACCAGGGCACTCCTAGACAGAGGCAGTCACCCTGCCACAGCACAGCAGCAGTGTCACATTTTGGAAAAGCAAAAGGGGAAAAAAAAAAAAAAGACAACCACCAACAAGCAGAGAGGCTGAGTAACAGCTGAGCTGAGTCACCACCCGGCGGACGGAGGCGGCTGGCAGGGGTGGGGTGGGGGCTGCCCAGGGATGGGAGGGTGGAGAAGGGGACAGGGGGCCCGCCCGGTACCCCCTCCTGGGCTTCTGGACCTGTGGAGGGGCGAGGCACTGGGCAGCCCCTCCAGCAGGGTGTGTGGGACCCGGAGCCCAAGGAGCCCAAGGGGTGGGCCTGGCGATCAGGGCCCTGCGCCAGCCAGCCCCGGGCGCCAATCCCAGTTCAGCCACTAACTGGCCCCTAGGCCTCCGCCAGCCAAACAGTCTTTCTAAGCCTCAGTCTCCTCTTCTGTCTAGTGGGGTCCTGCCATTGTGCCAATCACTGGAGGCCGTGACGGGACTCGTCCAGGCCGCGGAGCCTCTGCTCACGATCATTATGAACGAGACGCTCTTGAGCTTCTTGAAGTGGAGCTCTGGGGTTGTCCCAGGGGGCCTACCCTCCCACCCCAGGCCCTCCTGGTGCCCCACGGCTCCATTTCCAAGGCTGTTGGTGGTCTTGGGCTGTTTTCTTGCTGGTTTTCCTACACCTCCCTCTTCCATGGGCCCCATTCCCCTGAGGGTCCAGGGTCCAGTGGGCTGGGCTTGGGGGCAGCCAGGCCAGGGCGAGTCTCCTACCTTAGCCAGCATCCTGCCCAGCAGCCGGGTCCCTAGGACCTGACAGGACCCTCACTGCAGGGTTTCCGCTGTGGCCGGCCAGGCTGTGAAAGCTGGCACTGACTTCCGCGCAGCAGGGTGACCAGCAGAGTGACCTCGCCTCCTCTCTGGGAGGCGCTGCCACGTGCCAAGGCTGGTCTGGCAGACTGTTCTGGCCCCACCTCAGGCCTTGGTGGGGGCCCTGCAGATGGCAGCACCCGTTTGCTGAGGATGCCCCCATTGGGCTGAAGCTCGGGGTTTAGGAGCTGGAAGGAGCCCTGAAGATGATCTGAATTCACCCCCTCAGGCCCTGAGAGGGAAGGGACTTGCCCTAGGCCACCTAGTCAGGGGTGACAGGGATCCCTGCCCTGACTGTGCCTCCAGGGCCCTGCGTGCCCTCAGAGGTTGGGCTGGGATTCCCTGAGCCCACCTGCCAGGAAGGGCACCATGGGCCTCACCCCAAAGCCAGAGCCCCTGTGATCCCAGCCCCCCTCCCTCTCATGTGCTCCCCGTTCTCCCCACGGCGGGTGCCTGCCTCTCCCGCCTCCACGCGCCTGTTGGGAAGGGGTTCCTATGGCACCCCTTCCCCCGCACACACTTAGCTCACTGGCAGCCCATCTGCCCCAGACAGTGAGCAGCAGATGCCTCCATGCACAGTGGTGCCTGCAGCACGGAGGCCCAGCCCTGCTGGGCATGAATGCTGCCAGCCAGGCGGAGGGGCTCCCGCTGCATTCGGCTGGGGCACGGGCCCCACCAGGGCTGGGGACCAGGGTGCCTTTGTGGTCCCCCACAGGGCTCCAGCTCCCTGGGCGGGAGTGGGTGGTGGGCTGCTCTCCAGCAGGCTGTGCCCTTGTGGGGCAAGGTGCTGCAGCTCCCTGACTCCCTGGGGAGGGCCCGAAGTGTGGGGGTCTGCTCTCAAGCCCCCCGCCAGACCCTTCCCCAAGGAGGTTGGTGGACCCCATAGACAGACCCACAGGGTGTGCCACTGTACAAAGAGCGTGTGAAGGCTTGTGGAAGAGGATGCAGAGCCTCCAGCCCCTCCACAAGGGTCAGACCTTCCGCTGGGGCTCAGGGGGCAGGCTCTTCACTCTCCGCCTGCATCAGTCCCTGACCTGCTGGGTCCAGGCCCCGCTCCAGGCTCCCTCAGCCTCCTTCCCTGTCTCTCATCTCTTCTTACTATCAACGGGGCAGGTGGCAGAGCAGGGTTAGGGGACCCTCAGGCTATGCCTCCTGGAAGGTAGTGCCCACAGTTCCAGGACCCACTGGTCCCTGGACACACCAGCCGTTTGGAGTATGCATGTGGCCAGTCAGTGAGGAGCCTCGTTTCCATGGCAGCAGCCTCCAGCCTGGGGCTGGGAGGAGGTCCCAGCTGAGGACCCTGAGAGCTCGGCTTCTGGCTCTGGCCTCCCAAACCCGAGGAAAGAGCTCTGCAGCCTGTGGGCACCCAGCTGAGCAGGGGAGGGCCAGCCAGCATGGGGGGGGGGGGGGGTGCTGGAGGAGAAATGCTGGTGGGCAGCAGTGCCTGTCCCCTGATACGGGCCAGGGCGCACCCACTCCTCCATCGCCAAGAAAAACAGAAGACGACATCAGCTAAGCCTGCAGCCCTGGGGACTCTGGCTTCACATAAGGTAGAATTTCCTGATTCTGGAAAGAATTAGAAATGATCTGCACATGGGGCTGCTGGGCCCGTCTGGTTCACGGCCTCCAGCCCAGCCTCCCATGTGAGGCGGGGAGGAGAGCTCAAAGGGGTCTTAGCGCTGCAGTGTGCTGCTGCCTGGGGCAGAAGGATGCACAGCTTGACCTCTGAGGACCCCATTAGCTGAGATCCCAGAAGCCATGAAACCCAAAACTCGCTCCCAAGCCCTGCAGCCTCCCTCCCCCTCCTCCCTTCGTTTTCCTCTGTCCTCTCAGCGCCCCCGCAGTGCGGGGCGAGTGTGCAGACATGCGCGCCCACACACACACACACACACTCACACGCACACACACACACGCACGCCCCCGGCTGCCTCTGCTCCCCTCACATCCTGTGTTTGTTTTGCTCCAGCAGGGCTTGAATGGGGACACGCTGCACTCTCACAATTGGCAGCTTTCTCCAGTCCCCCCACGGAGGTGCCATATGTCAGTGTCATGAATAAGCATGAGGCTCCACGGCTGGGGGCTGGGAAGTGGCAGCTGCCAATCACCCGCCGAGTAGACATGGGTGGGCACTACCACAGGGTGGGGTCAGCTCCCCCAGAAGGGTGGCCAGGTGGGGACGGCCTGGGCAGAGGCATGGGAATTGGGGGAGGGGCAGTCAGAGCATGGTCACTGGTCCTCACCAGGAGGCTGGAGTGCTTTCCTGAAAACCAGCAGAGCAAACCCCAAAGGCCTGGCATGGCCACGGGGGGAGGCCAGAGTCCCTGCACCCAGGCCCTCAGCCTCTTGTCTGTGTGCCCCCCGTCCAGCCCACGTCACTCCTCCAGGACGCCCTTCTCCTCCAAGGACCAAGGCTTCCCCTGCAGGGAGGAAGGTGAAACAGATTCAGCCAGACCCACCGTGGGCCAGCACCGAGCTGCATCTGCACAGGGCACTGTTTACTCTCACCACACGCCCGGAACCAGGATTATTAGTCCCATTTTACAGATGAGAAAACCGAGGCTCAGAAAGGTTTTAAGAAGTCTTACAGCTTGGAATGGCAGAGCCAGACTCTGCTTTGGTCTGTCTGTTCATTGCCAAAGGCTGCGAGCACTAGGCCCAGTGTGTTCTGTGTCTGTGCTGTGCCTGGGTGCCCTCTGCCTCACTGTCCCCCAGTCACTCACCCTGGGATCTGGCCACTCCCGCTTCACCTCCTGGCCATGCCTCCTCCCTGCCCTGAGGATGCTCTCACCCATCTTGAATCCTGCAGAGCCCACACAGGTCATGGACACCCGTCTGCACATTTGTCCTTCCCAGCACCATCCCATCCCCTGACCAGCAGGGACCAGTTCAGGCCTGATCCACCAGGCGGTTGTGGAATGAATGAATGAATGGACAGAGGCGGGCTGCAAGGCTAGAGCTCTGTGCAGAGTGCCCTTGGCATGACTGCAGAGGTGTGCCTCCCAGGGAGATGGAGGCCAGGCCCCCCACCCCGTCCGGTGCCCCAGGCCCCTTCCCTTATTCCAGGCCCTGCTGGAGGCTGAGGCAGGCGACCGCCTGGATCGGATTAACGGCTCCGGGTTAATTGGCTACCCTCACTGCCAGCATGACAGATCCTGCTTGACATTTCCCTAGACAGTTAATTGATACCCAAGTAATTTGTCATGGAGACCTCGTTATATGCCAACTGGGTCCCCTAAGCCGTCAGCGTCTGTGCCCCGGAAACAAGATTGGCAAGTTAATAATGGAGCCTTAATCATGCCATTCCCTGCTGGTATTGGAAGAGAATTCCCCTGAGATGAGATGGGGCCCTGCCGAGAAGAGACGATGCTTTTCTGGGGCCTTGGGAACGCAGCGTCCTGAGGTCCCAGAGCCACTGCACCTTCCTGCAGCTCCCCCCACCTATTCAGTTTCCCCAAGTAGGTGTGCCTTCTTCTGGTGACAGTACCCTGACTTTGCACTGAGGACCCCCTCCATAAGGATTCCACTCCCTGGCTCTGGCTCGGGCACATGGTCCCCTCCACACCCCAGCCACAGTGATCAAGTCAAGCAGTGATCACAGTCAAGCGAGGCCAGCCAGAACCGAGGGCTGTGGCCCTGGGGCTTCCACTGGAGCCTTTGGGATAGAGAGGAACACTTTGCCTGGGGACATTACAGGGGAGAAAGTAAGCCTGGGGCCGCTGCCAGCCACCCACACCCTGAGGGGAGAGCCCCCCGGGAACAGCGCCAGCAGAGAGGGAGCCAGGCCGCACACAGCCAGCTCTGCCCTGGGGTGAACTCACGTCTTTGCTGAAAGTGGTTTAAGTTGGTTTCTGTCACATGTAATCTGGAGAGTTCTCAGCTCAGACACCTGCAGGCTCTTACCCCAAGTCCAGCCGTCTGCAGAACCTGTGTGGGGTCTGCTCACAAGAGCAACACAGGAGCCCCAGGCAGGAAGATAGCTTGGTGCAGAAAGGCGAGGACTGGACAGAGGGCCAGGGCCAGGACTGGAGGAGAGGTGATGCGGAGGATCTTGGGGGGAGGGAGCAAAGTGGAAGAGGAGTAAGCTAGAACCCCGGCTCCTCCAGCATCTCGCTGGCAGCCCAGGCAGCCATCGGGCATCGGCTTCAGCACCATGGACAGTGCTGGCCTCGCCGGTGGAACACCAGAGGCTCAGAAGAGGGAACAGCGGATCTCCCACCACACCTGGGATTCACACATCATGAATGTGACAATGAAGTTCGTTTTGAGGCTGTTGACAGACACCTGAAAAACATCATGGTGTTCTTGTGCCTGAGAAAGAAGAATTCTTTCCGGTAGTTAAAAAAAGCCACTTTCCCAAGTCTCCCTGCTGGAAGACCAATAGGAGCAGTGGTTTCTGGGACTGGTGAAAGGGTGGGGTTGTGGCTCTCACACACTTGTTCTCAAGAAGCCACTAGATGGTGCATACCATTAAAACAAGGCAGCAGCTCCAAACAGAGGACTGCACGGGACCTATGAAGGTGGGGGCTCAGCACAGGAGCGAGGGGAGGGTGGGGAGAGGTCCTCGGTGATGGATGTGTGGCAGGCTTAGGAGGCAACTGAGACAGGCAGCTAGAGGAGGAATGGCTCTGTATTAGTTATCTTTTGCTGCGTAACAAATTATCTCAGAACAAAGATCTATTACCTCACAGTTTCTGAGGGGCAGGAAGCTGGGAGCAGATAGGCTAGCTGGTTCTGGCTCAGGGTCTCTCATGAAGTTGCACTCAAGATGACGGCCAGGGCTGTGGGCATCTGAAGGCTGGACCATGGCTGGAGGGTGCACTTGCAAGATGGCTCCCTCACATGGTGAATTCCAGGTGGGCTCAGTTCCCTGCCATGTGGACTGCACAGAGCACCTTATGACATGGCAGCTGACTCCCCTCAAAGTGAACGACGAGAGAGAAGGAGAAAGAGGACATCATCAAGACAAAAGTCCCAATGTGTTTTATGGTCTAGTATCAGAAGTGACACACCCTCACTCCTGCACCTCCACTGGTCACACAGACCGATCTGATTCGATCTGGCCAGAGGACTACACAAATCCCAGGAGGCATGGATCACTGGGGGCCATCTTTGAGGCTGGCTACCAAAGGCTCCAAGAAAAAATAAATTCATAAATGGCCTAATTGTTTTACCCCCTGAAGAAGATTAGCCCTGAGCTAACACCTGCCACCAATCCTCCTCATTTTGCTGAGGAAGACTTGCCCTGAGCTAAGATCCGTGTCCATCTTCCTCTACTTTATACGTGGGATGCCTGCCACAGCATGGCTTGCCAAGCGGCGCCATGTCCACACCCGGGATCCGAACCGGTGAACCCCGGGCCGCCGAAGCGGAACACTCGCACTTAACCACTGCGCCACGGGGCCAGCCCCTTGCCTAATGTTTTTAACGCACCAAAAAGAGATTTATCTTTTCATTGCAGAGTTTGGGGATAAATAAGTAATGGGTACAAAGAAAATAAATCAAACCCAAAACATGAGGCAATTATTAAGTCCAGGAAAAACAGGAGGCTGTACAAGAAAGGAGATGTAATTACCATGTGTTACTCAGCTGTGAATAGTATGTGTAAAGAAATAATGCATACACGGAATTCTGATTCAACCAAAATGAGAAGACGAGTAGAAGGAAAGAGTGTGTGTGTGTGTGTGTGTGTGAGGGGCTGTGTGTGAAGGAACAAACTCAATCCCCACAGCAGGAAGTCAGTGGATAATTTCTAAACCTGGAAAAAAAAAAAAACAACATTAGCATGTTATGTAGAATACCAAAAAAAAAAAAAAAAAAAAAAAAAAAACCCAAAAAACAAAACCACACCAAATTAAAACAACACAATTTTGCCTCTGAGAAGGGGAAATCAGGAAAGGAGGGGGTGGGTGGGTAAGGAGCTGCTGGTTTCTCATTACAAGTCTTACAGAATTATTTGATTATTTAAACCAGGTACCTTTATGACTTTGATAAAAAACACAAGTGAAATTTAATTAACTAAAAATCAAAAACACCCTGCTTGCTCCCCACTTGCAGCTCTCCATCAGGCCCTGCAAGCCAGGGGCAGGCCTAGGGAACTGTTTCCTCCTCCAGGGCAGGACCCTCTGCGTCCTGGAGTCCAGGTCTTCCTCCCCTGCCCAACCGTGGCCCTCCTGGGAAGCTCTAAGTCTGGTGGCCTGTCTGTCTCGGCTGCCTCCCTCCCCCACTGGCCGCCTCCCACCTTTCTTCTCCCCATCTGGTGGGGAGGAACCAGGCAGGGGGGACCAGCCCTGCCCACAAGCAACAGCCGTGCCCTGGCCCTTCTGGTCTGTACTCCCTGCCCTGCCCCCAGTACTGCCCGTGGTGGTAGGAAACTTCAAGAAGTTGCTCCTGCTTCCCGGGAGGTGAACTGGGGACAGCGGGCCATGCTCCATCACTTCCAAGACACCTCGCCTAATTACCCAGCGTGCTATTCATTTGGACGTCAGCGCTGCCGCATGCCTGTGCCTTTAATTAATAATTTGGTAAAACTCCATGCAGAGCCTGGCCTGGGCAGTGCAGCAGGGACTGCTGGGCTGGGCCAAATCTGGGTGGGTGAGGCTGGTGAGGACCCCCTGCCCCGCTGCCAGCAAGCACAGAGGCCTTGGGCTGGAACCCAGGGCCCTGGGTTCTTGTCCCCAACTGTTCCCATCAGGCCACAGAGCCCGAGGTGAAGCCCCTTCAGGGACCCTTCCAGGAGAGGGCAGGAAAACAGACCCAGAGGGGTGCACATGCACCAGTGACAGGGGCCTGAGTCGGGGAGCTGTCTTCCCTAAAGCCTGGGCTGGCCTTCAGGTCCTGGAGGGTTGGGAGCCCAGGAGCCTAGGGGGAGGGGGGAGGTGTGGTTGAAAGGGCAGAGGAGCTGGGCTCAGACCCAGGCTCAAACAGGCCAATGCCTGTGGCCAGAGAGTGGGCGGCAGGGGAGGGGTCCTTGGGACAACTAGGACCATGCTGGGCATCCTCCCTGGACCTGATCATAAAGAGCCACATCCAGCCCTGCATATCTCCAGTCCTGGTGGCCTCAAGAGAGGGGAGGGTGGGCAGGCTGGGGTCTCTGAGGCCTGGAATCCTGACGTGCCTGGTGTGACCTGCAATGGCCAGGCCAACCACCTTGTGGGAGCCTCTCTCACTCCCAGTCCCTGGGCAGGGTGGGGACCTGAGGAATGGGCGCAGAGGCTGCTGGGTTAACAGGAAAATCTATTTGGATCTGACTTGAGTGATGGAGTGGTTCAAGACTTATTCTTGGCTCTGGGGCGGGCTGTGGTCTGCAGAGATGGATATCATCTTGGCCCTATTTTCAAGGTTCTGCAGGAGGGAGCCAAGACACCACGGCACTTAGGGCCCCCACACGCCCTTCTGTGCTGGGGTGAGGGAGCAGAGCAGAGCCCCTGGGGGTGAGGGATGGAGGTCAGCAGGACGTACGTACCACCTCGAAGTCCCCTCTCCACTCCTCACACCCTCTGCTTTCCAGGTCTCTCTTGAATGACCCTGCCCAGCAGGTTTCCAGGCCTGACCTCGGCCCCCTCCAGCTGCTTCTGCACCCTCCCACCACCCTGCCACGTCCCCTCTACAGGAACCCCTAGGCTGGCCCACTCCCAGACCCTGACCCTTGCAGCACACTCCCCAAAGCCTGGCCTCCACGGAGAAGCTCTGGGCTGTATCCATGCCCACTACCCTGGGGTGGGCCAGGGCTCTCAGCAACCTGCTGAAACGCTCTCTCTCCATCTCATCTCTGATATGGCCTTGGTGTGGCCATTAGACAGGCCGAGGGGCCCATGGCACTCCACGCTGCTGTGGGTTCTCTTCCTTGAGGCTGCAGCTGAAACTCCAGTTCCTTTAAAGCTCAGACCCTCTCCCCCCAGCCCTCCCTGCCAGGCTTAACCCCCAGCTCAGCCGGCCCAGGGCTATACTCTGCCTCTGATGTCCTCCAACTGGTTCCTGGAACCCCGCTCCCCTGAGGTCAGACCCTCAGCTGAGGATCTAGGGGGGCCACAATTAGTTTCTGATGGCGTGGGCTTTGCACCTTTGGGGGCCTGTCTGCTTGAGGAGAGCCAGAAGCACTTGAAGGCAGATGTGGATTGAGCCCCGTCCCTCTGTGACTCCCGCAGGGGACTCCGCCCTCCCCCTCTACCAAGGCTGAGCTAAGGTCACTGCTGGGGCATCTTGGGGGCGGGGAGAGGGCTCCTTAGAAACCACTCACAACAGACTGACCCAAAAAAGAAGATTCAAATTACTAAAGTCAGGAGTGAAGGTGGAGATGCTACCACCAACTTTGCAGAAATGGAAAGAAAACGTCATGAACAACTGTATGCCAACACTTTAGATACTGTGGGAGAAATGGACAAACTCCTAGAAACACACAAACTACCAACTGTTTCAAGAATAAATAGAAAATCTTCATAGACTACAAAGAAAGAGACTGAATCAGTAACCAAAACCCGCTCAACAAAGAAAAGTGCAGGCCCGGACAGCTCCCCTGGTGAATGCTACCTCAGGTTTACACAAGGATCAACACCAATCCTGCTCAAAGTCTTCCGAAAAAAAGAAGAGGAGGGAACACTTCCTCACTATTCTGTGAGGCCAATATTACCCTGATATCAAAGCCAGACAAAGACATCACAAGAAAAAAAAGACTACAGACCAATATCCCTTATGAATATACACGTAAGAAACCTCAACAAAATATGAGCAAATTGAATTCATCAGCATAGTAAAAGGATTATACACCATAACCAAGTGGGATTTATTCCAGAAATGCAAGAGTGGCTCACCATATGAAAACCAATGTAATACACCACACTAACAGAGTGAAGGAAAACGATCATTTCAATAGGTACAGAAAAAGCATTTGACAAATCCAACACCCTTTCATGATAAAACAGAGAGAAACTAGGAATAGAAGGGAACTCCTTCAACCTGTCAAAGGGCGTCTATAAAACCCCACACTCATATCATACTCATCATGAGAGACTGAGAGCTTTCCCCCGAAGATCAGGGACAAGACAAGGATGTCCGCTCTTCCCACTTCTACCTGACATAGTACTGGAGGTTCTAGCCAGTGAAATCAGGCAAAGAAAAGAAATAAAAGGCATCCAGATTGGAAAGGAAGAAGTTAAACTATCTCTGTTTGATATGACATGATCTTGCATAGAGAAATAAAGTACACACCCATACATACCCACACACACAATTAGAACTAATAAACGAGTACAGCAAAGTTGCAGGACACAAGATACAAAAATCAATTGTATTTCTGTACACTAGCAACAAAAACGAAATTAATGAAACAATCCCATTTATAAAAGCATCAAAAAAGAATAAAACACTTAGGAATAAATTTAGCCAAAAGAAGTATAAGGCTTGTACGTTGAAAACTACAACAGCTTGTTGAAAGAAATGAAAGATCTAAATAAATGAAAAGACACTCCATGTTCAGTGACTGGAAGACCTTATGTTACGATAGCGATGCTCCCCAAATTGATCAGTGCAACTCCTATCAAAACTCCAACTGCTTTTTTTGCAGAAATGGACAAGCTGGTTCTAAAGTTCACATGGAATTGCAAGGGACCCCAAACAGCCATATACAAAAACTAAGTCAAAATGGGTCAAAGATCTAAATGTAAGAGCTGAAACTATAAAACTTTTAGAAGGAAACATAGGAGGAAATCTTTATGACCTTGGATTAGGCAATGGTTTCCTAAGTATGACACCAAAAGCATAGCAACAAACGAAAAATTGGCAAATTGGACTGCATCAAATTTAAAAACTTTCCTGCATCAAAGGATGCTATCAAGAAAATGAAAAGACAACCCACGGAGTGGGAGAACATATCTGAAAAGTGTATCACTGAAAAGGGTCTGGTATCTAGAACACAGAACTGCTACAGCTCAAAAACCAAAAGACAAACCACCCAACTTGCAAAAGGGCAAAGGACTTGAGCAGACGCTTCTCACAAGACGATGGACAAATGGCCAAGAGGCGCATGAAAAGGTGCTCGGCATCATTAGTTACTAAGGAAATGCAAATCAAAACCACAAAAAGATACCATGTCACCCCTACTAGGATGGCCAGAATCAAAGAGACGGACAATACAAGTGTTGGTGAGGATGCGAAGAAATTAGAACCCTGTGTGTGGCTGGTGGGGTTCTGTGAAAAGTAGAGCCACTGAGGAAAACAGTATGGCTATTGCTCAAAAAGTTAAACAGAGCTACCATATGAGCCAGCACTTCCACACCTGGGTACAGACCCAAGAGAACTGAAAACCTAAGTTCATACAGAAATTTGCACATCAAAGTTCACAGCAGCACTACTCCTAATAGCCCCAAACAGAACCACCCCAATCCACCAATAGACGATGGATAACAAAGTACGCCCCTCCACACCACGGAATATTATGTGGCCGTAAAAAGAAGTGAAGTACTGACACAGGCTACCACACGGCTGAACCTTGCAAACCCCGCGCTAAGGAAAGAAGCCAACACGAAGGCCACACACCATGCGGCTCCGTTCGTATGAGGTCCCCAGAATCAGCAAGTCCACAGAGACAGAAAGCCAGTGAGTGGTTTCGAGGAGCTGGTGGGAGGGGAGAAGGGAGAGTGACCACTAACGGGGACGGGGCTTCCCTGTGGGGTGATGAAAGAGTTCTGGAACTACATAGTAGTGACAGTTGCACAAGATTCTCAATATACTAAAAACCTATTAATTGTACACTTAAACTACTCAGGTAAGTTGTCTGCATCCAGGCTCTAGCCTGCTCCTCACTGAGGGGGAGGGGACAAGAGGGATGGGGGAACCCCCTGCAGCAGGTCATGCCCTCAGTCTGGAAGGTCCATCTGACCCCTGTGTCACTGAGGAACCGCTGTCTCTAAGCAGAGCCCCACTCCCACCACAGTATGAGACCATGGCCATTTCTGTGCATCCCTTAGAGAGAAGTGGGTCCCCGCGAGCTGGTGCTGCGGACGTTACCCAGAGCCTCCCAGCACTCCTGGGAAGTTTTCCTGTAGCCTGGGCGTGGGGCGGGTGGGCAGCAGGGTCCTGCCTGTGCAGCCCTCACAGGACCTGTGTCCTGGAGCTTGGGGTGGCGTGAGGAGCCTGGGGGAAGACGAAGACTCCTTTACCTTCCTGCTTCTTCTTGTCACCAGTTAGCATGGCCTGGCAAACCTACAGCCATGAACTCTGGCCTCTGTGGCCCCACTCCTCTAAACGTGTCACTTCCCTTGTCAAGGACTAACTGTGTCAGGCCCCAGGCCACATCCATTCGACACAGGGCGCAGCTGTCTGGTGAAGCAGGATGGGCATCATCCCCATGGTAGGCTCCCAGCTTTGCCCAGAGCCAGTCAGTACAGGGCAGTCTGGCCCACCCAGCTCTGCCTGCCTTCCATCCTGTGCTCCCAATTCCCCCACCCCCTGGTCCTGATGAGCTCTGGGCAGGGAAAGAGCTGGAAGAAGTTAGGAGGGCAGTGGCTGTGGAACACCAGGCAGGGAGGGCCAAGAGCTTTGTTGGGGATGCTGGCAGGACCTGCACAGGGAGCAGGCTGGGGCTGAGTCTCCTGAGGGCCCTTGGCCTGGCCACCCTGGGCACAGCAACCTGGGCCCCAGGCTTGGGGCACACCTGGGGTGGCTCGGTGCCCTTGGGCTCAGGAGGTGAGTAGGAAGAGGCAGCTGCTGCCTGCAGCCCCAGCCAAGTGCCACTGCTTCCCCTGCCCATGGGCACTTTGGGGATGGGCTGAAATCTGGGCACTGCTGGAGCCACATGGAGCCAGCACCTCCCCTGCTCAGAGCCCCACACCCTGCTCCGGGCAAGGCCAGCCCATCCCGTCCTCCCCGTCCTGCTTTGGCCCTTTCCTCCCAGGGCCACGCACCTGCCTCACCCGCACCTCACTGGGTCTGGGGACGAGTATGGGGGGTGCCTAAGCCCCGGCTCCAGGGTGAGAATGGTGCAGCACTACTAGCTCTTGCCCCCTCCCTTGTGGCCCCCAGGCCATGGCTGCGCTTAGTCGAGATGTGACCCCCAGGCCTGCTTGTGCCCGGTGACCATCAGGGGTTTTAGGAAGATGGCCCTGCGCTCCCTCACAACTCAGACAGGGCTCCACAGGACAGATGCTGGGTGGCCAGGCTGTCCCTCCCCCGACCACTGTCTCATTCTGGGGCCCAGCTTGCTGCTGGACTCCAACCCTTCCTTCGCTTACTGGGAACTGTGTGTCCACTGCCAGGAAAGCCACTTTCTGCATATTCTCACACTTAATCCCATCCAAAGCTGACGAAGCAGGTGTTTACACTCCTGGGAGAAAACAGGTTCTGACCAGGAGGACCTGCTCTCAGAGCTCCATCGGATGCTGCGTTCCCCCTTCTCTCCCAAGAGCCAGACGTGTGTGTCTCGGTCCTGGGGCACCACAGCACCACAGGTGCGCAGAGGTGAGCCGAAAACCACAGGGGCTGCGGTGCAGGGTCTAAAGCCACAGGCACAGCATCTGGGAGCCAGGGGTGGGCTGGCAGACGGCCCAGGGCCAGCTGAGGAGGAGGGGGAGCCGAGGCCCCCACTGCAGCCCCGGCTGTGATGAACAGGGGCTTTCTCAGTCCCAGGACTGGGAGGAGAGTGTAAACTGAGGTGAGACAGGAGCAGAGGTGCCAGGGCGGACCTCTGGGGAGGCGGCATGAGCAGGACTGGAGGTCAGAACCTGGGTCAGCCCTTCCCACCTACAGGAGTTCCCTCAAAGGCACCTATGGAACATGCTGGAACCGGCTCACCCCGGTGGGCCATCGAGTGGAGCCCAGAGCCACCTGGGTGGCTCCGCTTCCTACTGAAATGTCCTAAATAGGGGCCACTGCCATCAAGTGGGCCAGGCCCCCCAGGCTCAGCCTCCCCACAGCCCCCACTTGCGGCCCCGCCTCACAAGGGGGCTTCAGGAGGAGGGAAAGGGGACAGAACCCTGCCGGCCCAAACGACAGACTACCTGGCTCACCTGTCCCCTTTGCCTCTCCGAGGGGTCCGGGCCCCACAGGAGAGCTCACTTCTCATCATGAACAAAAGGAGAGATACCAGAGGGGGCATGGAGAGCACGCTGAGACCGGGGCCTCCCTCCGCCCCAAGCTGTCAAACCATGATGACCAGCTCCTTCTTGAGAGGCACAATGAAAGGCAAGAGCGGCCTCCACAGGTTTCTTCATGCCTCTCAGCAGATTCCAGAGTCCTCAGGGAGACTGTGGGTGTGGGGCGAGCTGGTAGGTGGAAGGCTGGGGGTGCTGGGGGTGCCCCGGACCTGTGGGCCATGCTCCTCACCCTCGGCCTCTCAGCTGCGCCTTCCAGCCCACACTGAGAGGGAAGTGGTGGCCAGAGGCCGGAGTTGGCGCGCGGCAGAGCTGCTGTGCCGCAGCGGAGACTTCTGAGGCTGGGCCTCTTGGGCAGGAAGCTGGCAGGGGAGGGCGCTGTGCTCGCAGGATCTGGGGAGAGCTCTGAGCACTCAAACCCACTGGGGACACGGTCTCCACCAGCTTCCCAGATGGGGCTGCCCACCCTCAGGGCCCCTGGCCAGGGCTGCAGGGCCTGACACCCAGCCCCTCAGTCTGGCACCACACTGCCCGTGTGTACCCCCCACTCTTGGGCCTCTCCAGGCTGAGGTGATGCTCTTCTCCTCTTCCTCCCAGCCCTGGTGTGTGCCAGCAGCAGGCAGGTGGAAGGTGGGCAGGGCAGCCAGGGGCTGAGCGCGACACCGGCCACCTCAGCTTGGATCCCTCCCAGGTCAGGCAGAGGTGGTTCAGTGTGGGGGGGGGGGGGGGGGGGGGGGGGGGGGGTGGCGGTTTACAAAAGAACAAAAGCAAAAGCAGAAAAAGCCGCGGCGCGTGTACTGGAAGGAGAAATGGCCCAGGAGGAGCTGTAGACGGACCTGCAGTTGGCATTCGCAAGCCCACCTGGTACTTTCAGGAAAAAACAAAAACACCCAAAAGAAACCCATGAACCCTCAATCCCCTTCCCATGCTCCCAGGAAATCATCTCACACGCTCGCCGGGTCTGCCGCTCTGCTCTGTGAGCAACGCCTTCCGCTGAGCTCTCTCGGGGCTGGCCCAGCCCTCGTGACCAACGGTGCAGCGGGAGGGGCAGCCACTCCAGTGGGCTGCGTGCCATGTGCTCAGGGCCTGGCACCCCATCTGCTGTTGTGGGGGCGATTCCCCCAGGGCCAGTTACTGCTCCGAAGCTGGAGGGGGCGGCAGGCAGCCTGAGAGTTTTCATGGTGTTGTCCAGCTCCGTCCCCAGCCCACACCCTACTGTTCCTGGGCGACTGGGTCTGGGGCTTTCTGGTGCGTTCTGGGGCCTGCGCTGTGGGCCTCAGGGGGCCTGCCCTCACTTGCAGGCTCTTCTGAGCCCTCCTTGGGGCATGCCTTTGGCCTCTGTGCCTTCTGGTTCCTGGTAATGACATCGAGAAGGGGCAGCATCAAATGCCAGAACCAGCCCGGAGCCCCCCTCGTTCCCCGGATGGTGCCCAGAAGCTGCTGCTGATCTGGATCCTCAGGCCCCACATGCACTCAAGCTGGCCAGCCCCACCCCAGGGAGAGCTCAGGGGTCCCAGTGCACCTTCCCCCAGTTCTCAAAGCAGCTTAGCCAGGCCTAGACTAGCCTGAGACTCAGAGGGAAGAGAAGCAGAAAGGAAGTGCCCACAGTGACTCCTGGTGGAGACGGCAGGGCCCATTCCCAGCCTGGGGGTTGGAGGCCAGGCTTGGAACCCAAACTGCCAACTGAAACCTCTCTGCCGCTCATCTGTGCTCTGTGCCTCAGTTTCCTCATCTGTGAAGTGGATTACAGCACCTGTCTTATGGAAAGGTGGTGTCAGCAGTAAATAACCAGGCACTCCTGGAGGCGACTCTCCGAGCTAGGTTCTCTCACGAGAATCGGGAGACAGGACTTACTGCGTCTGCCACGCAGACAAGGAAAGTGAGGCTGAGCGTGGAGGTGACACAGCTGGTCGTGCAGAGCCAGGAACAAACATGGTCCGTCTGCCTCCCATGCCCTTTGGAGCCCACACCTCCGTAGCTTACAGGTAAGTGGACCAAGGCAGGTGGGGGACAGCCCTAGTGGGTTTCTGGTTTCCACCGGACATGGAGTCCACACAGGCCGTTCAACTCTCCTGTCCTTTCAGCGACTCTGCACCCCCTGCCTGACCTGAGTGCAGTGCTGCAGAAGCGAGAGGCTCAGCCACCAGAAGTGGCCCATGTGGGCACCTCTGAGCTGACCCCTAACCAATGACCCAGCCTCCCCCAACGCTCACCTCTCTCGCCCTGGGGCGGGGGGCCCAGGGACTCCCAGGGTCCTGCGGATGTAGTCTCGGGAGCGGATATCAGCCTGAGGAGAGGGAGGGCTCAAGTAAGAGGTGGTGGCTGGGGTCCCGAGTTGGCCTCTGGACAAGCCGCCCTGACAGCCTGCTGGACAGCTCTAGCTCCCTCCTGAGAAAGCCCACGGAGGCAATGTCAGGCTGTTGCAGGCCCAGCCTTCAGGACAACGGCAGCAGCCCCAGAAGTGTGGAGGAGGCGGGATGCCTGGCCCTCTGGCCAAAGTCTTGTGACAGCAGGTCCCCAAAGGGCCTGAACGAACAGGGTGAGGTGGGAGTCCTGGTTCCCCTCCATGTTTCAACTGGAGCCACATGGTTTTCGTCAGGTTTACAGCTTGTGCTTCCTGTAGGTTTTGCCTGAGCCAAAGGATTCTCTGCTAAGACCCTCCTCCGCGAGGGCTCTCCGCAGCCCAGCTCGTCTGACCTCACTATTGGCTCATCTGTCTCCCTGACTAGCATCAGCTGCAACCCCTGCCCCCAGGGAAGTGTCTATGGAAACTTCTCCAAAGTCACTGGAAGGAAAGGGGGCTTGTAGGCCAGAGGGATCAGGGCAGACCCGCGGGGAGAGGCTCAGGCCCGAGCAGGAACCCCCTCCGGGGGCCTGGCTCAGGAAGGCCCCTGATCCCAGCTCAAATGGGCTTAGCCCGACAGCAGGTCGGACACACAGGACGTAACGGCTGAGCCCCCAGACAGCTGCTGCTTCAGCGTGAGCAGGCCAGTGTGCAGGGTGGGCGGTGGTACGTTCCGCTGGGAGGCACCCCATGAGGTGAGGCACAGCACCTCCCGCCTGCCCCTGCAGCTGACACCAGGGGTGTAGTAGGCCTGTGGCCAAGGGCCCCCTCACAGCCAGGGAGGGGGACCCACCGACGCCATGGAGAGAGGGAGCAAGCACCAACCCCCTTTCTCATCCTCTCCTAGGAGCTTCCAGGTAGAGTTAGGACGGAGAAGTGTTGACAGGCGAGCAGGCCAAGAAGATGGGCCGAGACACAGCCGGTGCTGCTGGACAGGGGCCTCGCCCCACCCCTGGAAGTGCCGGGGACTGTGGGCCCCTGGCTTTCCTCCCCTAGGCGTGCAGGCCCAGGAAGGCAGCAGCCTCTTCTCTGAGGCTGGATACATAGCCCCCGCCTGCCTTTGAGGTGCTCAAGGAGCTTCAGAGGCTACACCCTCACCTGCAAGGATGGGGCCAGTGCCCACTCTGGGGCAAAGTGAGGCGTGGAGGGGACAACAGGGACCTGACCCACTGTACCAGCACAACAGAGTCCCTGATTCTGAGGGCTTGGGGAGAGTTCTTGGGTTTTCTCCGCGAGGCTGCACAGGTGGGTGGGAATGGAGGAGGAAAGGCCGCCTAGGGGCCAGGACACACGTCACAGGCTTGAGAACACACACACTCATGAACCCAGCAGAGCCCTGCATGGGGAGAGAGGGAGGCTGAGGCTGGCGGCTGCTGAGCGAGTCCACTCTGAGAAGCCACCGGAGAGGCCTCGGCCCTTCACCGCCCTGAGGACAGCTGGCATCAGGGGCTGAGAGGCAGCCACGGGCAGCCTGCTGCTGCCATCTGGAGGCCGCCCTGCACACCAGCAGCCGGGGAAGGCCCCAGGCCCAGAGGAGGTGCCAGCATGGGCAGCATGGCAGTGGGGCTCCCCGGGGTGGGAGAAGCAGAGCCAGGGCCCTTGAGTTTTCCACTGGTGTCACCAGCTGGTGCTGAGCTGGGCAGAGTGGTTCTCGGGAGAGTCTGGCCTGTGGCCCCTCTGCTGGGTCACCTTGAACTGATGTAGCACAGGCGGGAGACGGGGAGCCCAAGGCACCAGGGAGATCTCTAGGCACTTTGCCCTCTTATCCCACAGCAGACCAGCACTTAGCCAGCAGCCCCGGCTCCAATGCTGGGCTGCAGAAAGCAGCGCCCCCGGTCCAGGTTGGCTCCCTGGCTCCTCCGAGCTGCACACAGGGCCTTTGCTTGTGAAGCCAAATCTGACAGGGCCCTGATTTAGGTGCTGGGTGCCTGGTGTGGCCACACCCTGAAGTCTCCCGATTGATGTCCCTGGTGCTGACACAAGCCTTCCTCAGGGCTGCCCAGCGGCCCTACAGGGCCCTCACCAGCCCAGGATGGCCACTCCCTTCCAGGACAGCTGGGCAGTCAGGCCCTGAGGGGCTGGCTGGGGGCTGGCAGGACACTTTGCCATCTCCGCTGATGTCACCTGAGTCTCCTGGTGACCCTGGTACTCAATACAGGAGACTGAGAGGCTGGGCGCAGGAGCACAGTGAACCCCAGGGCCCAGGCAGGGCAGAGCCCCAGGATGAGCTCCTGGGATCTCTGCATCCTCTGGTCTCTCTCTACCCCTCAGGGCCCAGCATGACCCAAGCAGGCTCTCCCATGAGTGCTGGTGCAAGGGAAGACTGGGTGGTGTGCTCCAATCCACCCACCCGGTGCCCACCCACCTGGCGCACCGGCTCTGGGATCCGGAACCTGCAGCAGCCAAGGGTCAGGCGCACGGCCGCCTCCAGGCTCATCTTGTGACCCACAGAGACATAGAGGGGCTTGGTGCTGTGGTCGTGGCTCTTCAGGGCCTGGAACAAGGAAGGCGAGGTCAGGGTGCCGGGGGGACAAGCCCTGAGGGCTAGAGGACAGAGATGTCCTGGTGGCAGGAGGGGGCTGAGGGGTACCTGCAGCCTCCTCGGGGCACCTTCCTGTTGCTCATCCTGGGTGCACGGAGGGGCAGGTGCAGCCCAGAGGCCCCCTCAGCACAGCTAGGGGTACAGGGCACACTCTGGGTCAGCCAGACGGGGAGAGGTGGATGGGGTCTGGGGCGTGTGCAAGGGCAAGTGTACATGGGTGCTGACTCAGGGCACTCCTGACTCTTGGCTGAAGGGCCTGCCATGGTGGGGCACAGGCCCCTGGCCACTCACCATGCCCAGGATGGTCCCAGAGCCTCCCATCAGAGGAAATGAGTCTCCTCTGGCCTGCAGAAGTCGTATCTGGAAAATGGGACAAAAGACTTGGAATATATCTTTTCTTGGTGAAGGGCTGAAGGCAGGGCTGTTCATTGATAAAATTCGAGCAGCCAAGGGGCAAGGAGAGGGAGGGGTGACCCTGCATGTGGCCACAGCCCAGACAAAGCCAACCAACCTGAAGGCCGTGCTCACAACCCACCCCATCCCATCCCAGCCCATCCCGAGTGGACCCGTGACCAGGGCACTGCCCGCTCTGACAAGGGCTCGGAGCTCGGCTCTCTCCTCCCTGTTCCATAGTGGAGAAAGCGGGTGCCTGCAGAAGAGGCAGCAGCCTGGCTAGCCACAGTGCTGGTGGGTGGAGGTGCCAGGCTGGGGGACATACAGGTGCCACTCTCAGGCCAATGGGCCAGAACCCATGCCAAGGCCACTTACTTCCTGCCACTTTCTCTCCTGCTAAGAATTTGGGCACATTTGATTCAACTCAAGAAACTTCTTTGGGGGGAGTGGGGATTAGCCCACTGAGTGGGTGCAGGGTCACCTGAGTTGGGTCTCAGGTCCCTGTCAACTAATAAACAATTGCTCCATGCAGACACCCGACTGCCCAGAGGAATGAGACAGATGTGATCTCTGTCCAGAGTCTGCTGTCCAGTGGGAAAGCCGGGAGTGTCACAGGCCCTCTCAAGTGGGGTATCTCATCCCCAGTGCCAGCTGCAGGGGCCCAGAGGTGGGACATGCGGGAAAAGGTGGGGCTGGGAAGCTCCCAGGTGGGCCGGGCGGCCCCTTGAGCAGGGCCTGGAGGCTGGGGGTAGGGAAGTACGGAGCATGGCACAGGCTCCTAACTGTCCTGTCCCCAGTAACCACTGGCCACGCCCCTAAGTGGGGCGCCCAGAGGCACAGAGGCCGGAGGGCCGGGAGAGTGAGCACACCCAGGAGGCCGGAGGGCACTCAGAAGGTCCTCCAGGAGGCTCCTGAGCCTCCCTCTGAGCCCCACCACCCACGGGGAACATACACGGTGTGCCAGAGAAAAGTGGGTCTTCCTCATGCCAGGTCAGGGATCCCAAACCCCAGGACGGGGAGGAGTGTCAGCAGGCAAGGGCCGGCCCAGAGCAGGGCAGTCTCCGGTGTCCTCCATCCCTGGGGCTGTCCCAGGTGCTTACGCCTGAGCCTGCATGCCCCCCCAGGCCCAGCCCTCACCTTCTCCTTGTGCTGGGCATTGTTCTCCAGCCCATCCACCTGCAGGAGTTTCTTGGCTACCCCAACGCACGGCAGGTCTGTGAGGACGCCGAGGTGACAGGCCACCCCGAAGCCTGCAAGGGCAGAGGAGGATGAGGCAGGGGCGGAGGGGCAGTGAGCCCAGCAGCCTAGAGAGGGCATGGCCACTGGGGGCAAACCAAGACCTCGCCGGGTTCCCCAAGTGAACAGACGCCTGTCGGCTGGCCGAGGCCGGGGGAGACAGTACCGAGCCCCAGCCTGACCTCTGCCCTGACTTCATGGGGGTCAGGCCGGGGTGGAGGACACCTCCTCCCCTCAGACAATATAGAGGCCTAACTAGTGTGTTCATGACACATCACCCCGTTTCTCCTTTCATTTTCTGGCACCTTCCATCCTCTTCTCTTTGTGGCCGCCGTCAGGCCTCTGTGTCTCTGTCCCCTACTCCCCCAACACACATACTCTGGGGCTCCTGCCAGGTGGTCCACATTGCAGTGACTGGGGGCCTAGCGCAGGACTGGCCTGCTGGCCTTGCATGAGCATCCAGGGTGGAACATGTCCACCCTCTGCCTCTGGATCCACAGGCTCCCAGGGTAGCAGACGAAAGGCCCAAAGCCACCCCTTCTTGGCTCCCTCTGCTCCCCTCCCTCCGGTTTGTATGTGAGGGTAGAACAGCTCCTCTCTCCCCCTCCGTGTGCCCCAGGCCAAAGTTCTCGTGGCCAGGAGGGAACAGGCTCCCAGGCATCACTGGGGAATGGGCACTCCTGTCTGTGCCTGTCTAGTTTCAGGTAAGGGTATGTCAGGGCGCAAGCCAGGCCGCTGGCGGGACAGGTCAGCTGAGCTCGAGGTCCTGTGACTTTTGGTGGCAGGTCCAAACTGGGTGGTGGCACCTGAGTTGGGCCAGTGCAGCGTGCTGGGAAAGGCCTAGGGGGCAGGCAGGAAAGAGGCAGGGGTGAAGAGAAGCAGGGGTTCTTTATTGGTGAGGTCCTTATAAGGAAATTGAGGCCAGAAAGGAGCTGTCAGAGCCAGGCTGGCGGCAGAGGGCCTGGGGTAGGGGCACAGCGTTCTGTGAGGGGCCCGGGTCAGAACCACCCCCTCCTTTGGTCTCTTTCCCATAGCCCTCCCGGGCCCTGTCTCTTGGGAGCAGGAATACCTCGGTGGTGGAGCACCCCATTTCCATCCACGAGAAGCACCTGGAAGAGCCAAAAGACAAAGTCACAGTCAGCTGAACTGCCCCTCACCCAACAGGCCGGGGTGTCCAGGAGCAGGAGGAGGGGTGGGACCGCCACTTCCAGGTTCCAGCTTTTTGGAAAGCCTATCCCTCTCCTCAAGGCAAAAGGACATCTTCTCCAGGAAGTTCACGAGGCTTGGGTGGCGGTGGCCTGCAGAGGCCTTCCCTCCCCGAGTAGGGGTACCTGCCTGGGGCATGAGGCACGGCTCCTTCTCCCGCAGTCGCCGCACCGCGTCCACCAGGAAGGGTACCTCTCGGAAGGCCAGGAAGCCCGACACGTAGGGGGCCGTCAGGCTCACCATGCGGCAGTCCTCATACACCACCTGCCACCAGGCACCCAGGTCATGGCAGGGCCACCTGCCTCCCCTGCCACCTGCCTTTGTGCACCCCCTCAGCCCTTCACCCTTCAATCCTTTCCAACGCTAACTCCCTCTCCATCTCCCAGGCCCACCCCTCATCCTACTTCCTGCCTCACCTACCTGGGAGGCAAAAGGACAAGGTGACCCGCCCTGCAAATCGGCAGCAGGGTTCAACCTGCTGACATGTAAAGGTGCTGGCCACCCTCGTCTGTCCCAGGCTGCCTCCTTTGTAAATTAGAGCTGACGCCCCCCCTCCCCGCCCCGTGCCCCAGCTCTGGGCTGTTCAGAGGCTCAAAAAAGACAAAGCGCAAGAAGCACTTGAGTGGAGTGTGATGGGAAACAGGACACCAGGATGCCGTGGTTTTACATTAGAAGGGGCCTCCAGGAAGAAAAGGACAGGTCTTCATAGAGGTTACATAGCAAGAAAGGCAGCCCCAGGCTTACAAAAAGAGATTTCGAATAATGCAGAAAGGGACAGGCATGATCTCAGAGCTAGACAGCCTGAAAGAGAACAGGGCTCCCATGGATGGGAGAGTCTAAAAAGGAAACTGCTGCGGCTGCGACTGTGAATAATCCCAGAGAGAAGGGGAGATGCCACGGCGTGCTGGAGCCCCCGGGACATCGGTGAGGCGCTAGAGGGCCTTGTGCAAACTGGGAGGAAAGGAGGACAAGGGCCTGAGGGACGAAGTCTGCAGGCAGGGGTCTGGATGGGCTGGGCTGCCTGGAACCGCCGGGGACCCGGAGAGTTTTTACACCTGCCTCCCTTTCTCTGGGCTTCTCTGGCAGAGACTGGTCTTCAAACTGAAAAGTCCCTAACACCGCAGGGAAGAGGGTGGCCCTGCCTGCACTTGATTAGAACGGTAAGGGACCGGCTCAGAGCACAGTGACGGCAGCCTGGGGTCCCTCAGAGTCAGACCGGCCTGAGATGGAGACGTGTTTCCCACTAGGCACACATTCCCCAGAACCCTCAGACATCCTGGATTGCTACTGAACACCCCCAAACTCTTAGTGATAGCTTTCAAAATCACAGCTTCCACCCTCCCCTTGAAGCTGGGTCAAAACCACACGTCCCTAGGAGAAAGGATTACTCTCTATTAGCGTGGGGGCTTGTCCCGTCAACATTTTCATCAATGACTCAAAGGAAACTTATCAAACTGCCAATTACCCTAAGTGGGCAGGGTCCACTCAGATGACAGACCAGAGAACTGGATTCACAGTGAACCCAGCAGGGGGAGTGCCAAACCCCACAGACAGGATTTTTACAGGAACACACGTGAAGCTCAAATGTGCCCTGAGTTTTCACAGGATGACAGTGGCTGCTTACATCTGAAGCTCTCTGCACAAGCTCCAGAAACCAGAGATCCACAAGGAGATACCTCCCCCACACTCCATGCCCACGGCATAACCAGGAGACGAGCCCACTACAAACATCAGTGTGCACCTACGTGGGGAGATCAACAGCCCAGCCAGCAGAGCCAGCTCCAGGCACCGCACTGGGCAAAGGCCGGGATGGGGTGAGGGGGGGTGTGGCAGGTCCTAATGGTGGGGAAGCTGAGGGAATGAGACCCGGTGGGCAACCCTGGCCAGCAGGGACCGGAAGGAAAAGGCCTGGAAGTACATGGGGCCAATGGCAGCCTCCCTGGGAAGACGCTGCTTCTGGGGAGAAGCAGGTGAGCCGTGGGGGCTAGTGGTGCAGAGAGTGAGGCCAGAAGTGTAAGGTCCTTCGGAAACAAGAGTATCAAGGAATCGGAAGACACACTGTCTGTCTTCACCTCAGAAGAGGGCACCATTTATTGCAGCGACTACACTTCACTGTCCCTCATGATCTAAAAAATCCAATAAGCCATCCAAAGCCCTAGCCCTCCAATTATGTTTGAATACCGTTTAAAATGAACAGTGAACGGCTGCACAAAGCTCCTACAGGAATTCAGACGGCAATAATCAGAAGTCGTCAGCTGATGAAATGCTGCCCCCAACCAGTCATGCAGGAGAGGAAAGTTAACTATTGCTAAACTGACAGTAGACAGAGAAGAACACCCCAAGGCAGAAATTCAAAACTCAGGACAGAAGTGGGCAAAAAAACTGCAAAGACAGAAAACCCAGCAAACATATGACTGAAGAACAGAAACAAATTATGGAGCTGATCTAATAAACAGAACTAATACTTAAAACCACAATCCAAGAAGCTTTCCAAAAATAAAAGGAGCTCTGACCGCACGTATTGAAAGAGCCAACTGTGAACTCGGGCACACTGACCTGGACAGTCGATGCAAGATGTATCTCAATGAAAAAAAGAGTCAAGAAAACAGGCAGCAAACTGGACAAACCAGACTCCACAGTAAACAAGGCCCGATGGCAGCAGCGACTGTGACACAGAATCTCTGTGGGACCCTACCGGTCACAACACCAAACCACAGCAGCCTTCAGAGACAGACGCGGGCCACTGGGGACGTGCAGAGTGGAATGGGATTCAGGTGACTTTATGTGATTATGGTGATTTCTCTCAGGTGTGACAATGACACCACCCTTGTGTAGGAGAATGTCATGCTCAGGACAGGCCTGTTGATGTACTCAGGGGTGAGCTGTCACCACCTCTGGGAGGCACTCTCAAACCATTCAGTACACAAATGCAGAAAAAATACAACAAAACCAGCAAGAGTGGAATCTAAGCAGAGGGTACACAAGGGTTCTATGTATTAGTCTCGCAATTTTTCAGTAGGGTTACATATTTTCAAATAAAAAATCTGGGAAAAGAAAAAATCAATTGTGTATTTAGTGCGTGGGCATGAGGTGGACAGTCACGAATCTCTGTGAGGATTTGCAAATTTCCACCTAAGTCGACGACGCAGCGCCCCTAACAACTGATGCGTCTTAGGCGGCGTTCATGGAAACAATGTGTTAGGCCCACCAAACTCGGGCTGAACTACACTTGAGTAGTTCAATTCCGCGCGACAGATTAAAGACGGACCCTAGCAACTGCGGGCACATCAGAGGGGCAGCAGCAAGTGAAGGAGCTGGAGACCAGGTCACTGAGACTCAGGAAGGGGCAGACAAGACAGGAGAGCACACAGCTGTCTTCAGACAGCGGAAGCGATGACGCAGCAGGCGAGACAGTCTGTTCTGTGCTCTGCTGCCTGAAGGCAGAATCGATATCACAAACAAGTAAATTTCAGCTGTGTGTGGAAAAGAACATTCCAACCAGGTGTTCAACTGTGGAATGGGCTCCGCTGTGAGGCCATCACTTGTCAGGGATGCTGAGGAAAAGACTCCTGCTGCGTGAAAGGTGGACCAGTGATTCCCAGCCTGGCTTTGCTTCAGAGTCACAGGGAGGCTTGTTTAAAAAGGCAGATTTCCAGGCCACATACACCGGGAGATTTTTTTCTGTAAATAGGATGGGGCTCTGCAAGCTATATTTTTTTAAAACAACTCCATTGAGATACAATTTACTACCATAAAGTTCACTTGTTTGAAGTGTATTAATTCAACGTTTTTCATATTTACAGAGTTGTACAACCATCACCATAATCTAACTTTAGAATATTTTCATCATCCTCCAAATAAACCTTGTACCCATTGGCAGTCACTCCCCATCCACCCCACTCCCCAGCCCTCGCCAACCACGAATCTACTTTTTGCCTCTATGGATTTTCCCAGGGAATCTGCATTTCTAAATATACTCCTGCGCGACTCTAATGGTGCAGACCCATCGCAGGGCATTTAGGAGCCACTGGGCCAGACTCCTCCAAGATCCTTTCCTAGTCTAAGCTTCCATGGCACAGGACGACAAATGCTGACTACATCCAAAGAGCAGACACTTTGCTTGGTGCCGGGGTTACAAAAGAAATACATCACCCTGCCTCCAGAACCTACAGTCAGTGGGAAAGACAACGTAAACTGGTAACTTTAATCCGACATGAGAAGTGCTGTAATAGCACATGAATAAAATAGAGGCCTAGGACAGAGATGAGGGGGTGGTTAATTCTGCAGCTGGGGAAGGTACAGTGCGATAGGAATATGCGAACTGGGTCTTGAAATGTGCCAAGTCGTCCTAGGAATTAATAGTGGCTAACGTTTATCTATTGAGGGCTTACCATGTGCTTGTTATGCTTATTGCTTTCCATGCAGGATCTCATTTACTCCTCATCACAACTCTGAGTTGATATCAATACTGTCGTCACCATCCCCGTTACAAAAGAGGAAATGGGGGCCCAGAGAGGTTAAGTGGGGGTGGAAGAGCCCTGGTAGGAACCCCAGCAGTCTGGCTCCCGAGTCTGTGCCCCACCCTCAACGCCACTCTACAAATGGACCAGGGGCCCTCTGAGGGCAGGGGCTCTGATTCCTTCACCACCCTATATCCAGTTCTTAGCACACAGTAGGCACTCAGCACATGTTTACAGAATTTGACTAAAGAGGCCTTCCAAGCAAAGCACAAAGACATTGAAGCAGGAAGAGGCCGTCTTTGTGAGCAGGCAGAGGAGCAGGGGGGGCAAACGCTGCAGTGCAAAGGTTTCCTTGTCAAGCTCTTCTTTAGCCAATGCTTCCTGAGCTGTTGACTCCAAATGGATCGTGGGCATACTGTTCATTCACTGGCGCATCTATTCGAGTGTCTTCTATATGCCAGGCACTGAGCTAGGGCCAAGGCTACAATCAGTGGGCAAGACAACATGGTTCCTACCATCGTAGAGTTTACATTCTGGTAGGGGAGACAGACAGGCCAATTCCATTCCAGCATGATAAAGACGAAAGAAGGGCGCTGACAGCACCTCCTGGTCTTGCAGGATGAGGAAGCCCTTACTGGAGGACCTGAGACAAGTGAGAGCTAGCCAGGTGAAGAATATTCCAAGAGAGGCAACATCACCCCAAGGTCAGGCAGACAGAGACAGCTTGGTGCGTGTGAAGAGCCCAAAGTCCTCGGGAGCGGGAGTGGGGAGTGGGTGAGGAATGTGAGAGCTGGGCCTACAGCATTGCATTAAGCAGGGATCAGATCATGAAGGGCCTCTATGCCTCGTCAGTGAGTGTGACCTTTACCATGAGGTCACGGGATGGGCACTGAAGAGTCTTAAAAGTGGTCTAGGTGGTGATGTGGTCACATTTGCTTTTTAGGAAAATTGTTCTGCTGGTAGCATGGAGAAGGGACCATGAGGACAATCCTGGAGGGAGGGAGCCCAGTGAAGCTTCTGCTCGGCATCTACAGGAGAGGTGATGGTGCCACAGCCAGGGAAGGGGCAGCGGGGGTGCAGATAAGGAGACAGATTCCAGCAATATTTAGGAGGCAGGAAAAATGGAGCTAGTGTGTGACTGGAGGTGAGGTGCCCAGAAAGACAAAGACTCCAGCTTGGGCAACTTCAGGGTGCGCTGCTGCGGGTCACTGAGACGGGACCCCAAGATGACAATTGGCTTGAGGTAAAGATCATGAATTAATTCAAACTTAAGTCACAGAGTCTCCTTTAGTTTTTGCCCTTTCTCCTTTTTTCTTCAAAGGCTTCCCAATTTATTAACGAAATCTTACAAAAGGAGAAGCGAGGTTCTACCTTCGCAGTGTTCCCTGTCTCGGATCCCCGCATCTCTCACCAATGCACCCCGAGCCCGAGCGGGGCGCTCCTGGCCAGCGTCCCCCGAGGGTTAGTTACCTCGAGCTCAGGGTAGCTGAGCACCACCAAGGAGGCGCAGGCGCTGACACTGTCGCCCTTCACAAAGGAGACATCCACGCCCCCGACCCTCTGCAGGCCCGAGAAGGCGGGGTCCCGCTGCCACGCCTCCGTGTCCCGGTCCACCACGCGGGCCTTCAGCCGGGCTTGCTCCCTGAGGGCAGACACACGTCCAGCCGGCCGCTCCGCCCAGCTCCCCCACCCCGCGGACCCGCTGCGGCCCCCTACGCGGAGACCCAGGCCCAGGGGTGGGCACTCTTCTCGGGACCCCTCCCGGTCTCACCTCCTCCGACCCCGTGGCCCTTCCCGGTCTCACCCGCCTCCCCGGGAACCCCAGACCCGGCGCCGGAAGCGGGGGGCTGCTGACCCCGCGGACTACAACTCCCGAAGGTCCTTCCGCCCGCGCGCCGGAAGCAGCCCCGGGTCCCCGCGGCCTCAAAGCCAGGGTCAGGAGGTCGGAGGTTCACGGGGAGCCGCGTCGCTCCAGTCCCGGGGTCTTCCGTGTTCTCCGACCCCATTACCGTTTCCAGAGCGAGAAAGTTTCCTCCGCCGGCCGCCCTACCGCCTCCCGGGCCATGGCGCAGTCGCGTGCATCCCTTCCGGTGTTGTCACTTCCGGATGCGCCGCGCGCAGGCGCCGTACGACCTTCGTTGCCATGACGACGCTCGGTGGGGCCGATCGGGCCTGCCCGTCGGGCTTCGCAGACGCTGCCGCCTGGTGGCCGGAGGCCCCGCAGGGCACCTGCGCGCATCCAGCCGCGCCTCCTACGCCGCCCTCGGGAGGACGAGCAGCGCAGGGGAGCCGGGCCGCCGCCGTCCGCCGAGGGGCCGCAGCCGCCAGCCGCTCCGCGCCCGATGGACCGGCTGACCGAACCTGCCGGCCGCCGCCCCGGCCCCGGCCCGGCAGGCAGAGCCGGCCTTTCCCCGACCGCGCCAGGGGGGCCTGCGTGGAGGGAGGAAAGTTGTCCCCTCCTGCGGTCCTCGCGGGTCTGGAAATTCAGCTGACACAGATGGACGGGAGAGAAGCATGCACGTTTGCTGAACTTTTCCCTAGACGCGGAGGCTTCACCGGAGAATGAAGACCCGAAGACCGGAGCGGGAAGCTCTATACCTTTTAGAAAAAGAAACAATGAATTTGTGGAGAATTGGCAAGACGGAGGGGTCGTGAGCGGTGAAGGCCCGGCAGGGTTTGCTCATACGCCTCCCCGCCCTGCATTCCCCGACACTGGCCATATGGACGTCTCCCTTCCTCTTGGTACCGGGAGCGGACCTTCCACCTGGCGGATTCAGAGGGAGAGGCGGGCGAGCAGGTGACCTTCCTGCCTCCGCCGTGCTCTCAGACTCCTTCCGCTGACGATGTTCAGTGTGCCAAGGTGCCAGCCACATTTTGGGGCAGCGTGTCCCGAAGGCCGTCCCGGAGCATCTGCCGTTTACACGGCACCTTGACTCCGGTTTCAGTGGCCGTCTGAAGTGTTTGAGGGCAGGACACAGCCCTTAGCCCGGCAGACGCACAAATTCCGCCGGGTGGCTCTTGGGCAGAAAGCCTTACCCACCAGACCAAACACGGACTGGCTCTGGAACATTGGCTCTTCTTGGAGCTCCTCGATTTCGTGAATATTTGTCTCTTCGTTCTGGGCGTTGTGCTGGATGCTGGGATTACAGCTGGCTCAGGGTGTGACTGCACTTGTGCTAAGCGCTCCGGAGAGAATAATACTGGAGCCTACTTTAAACTGTAGGTGGGAAAGTCCTCTCTGAGGGGTGGTATTTAAGAGGTGACCTGAAGGGCGAGGAAGACAGAGCATTTCAGGTAAAGGGCACAGCATGTGTAAAGGTCCTGAGGTAGGAAGAGGTTGGTGCCTCTGCGGTGCTGAAGAGCAGCCAGCCAGGCCCACGTGCAGCAATTTCATCCGTGGTTTATATTCTCCCAGGGGAACTCAGAGAAGTATATGGATAAGTGATGTAGTCTGAATATAGATCTCAAGAGGAAAATATGGAAGACGAGGATTAGAGTTTGCGATTCAGGAAAGGCTTCTTACGGCATTTGACCACTGGGGGAGCCTTGAGAGATGGTGAGTTTTCAGCTGGGAGAGGGAATGGGGACCATTTCTTGAGCAGCCGTTGCACAGCAGGCACCACGCTCACATTTTTACCTGCACTGTGTGAAGGCAAGGAGGGCAGGTTGTTTTAGGATCTGGAAGTCCCGGGCCCTGTGCGGGTGCTCTGGCCAGGACCCTTGCCCTCTGGTCTCTCTGCTCCTGCCCTGGGTGGCTTCCCGAGATACTCCCACCTCCTCAGGAGGCAGGGTCCTGCTGTCCCCAGAATGCACTTCAGAGTCTGATGAGGCGTGAATTCTGCCAGCATTTTCTTTGTGGGGGAAAGCACTTTCCTGGTGTTTGTTTTTCCAGTTGGAAGCGGGATTCATAATGCTCGAGCATAAGCTTCATTAGTGACCAGAAGGGATTAGAAAATGCAGAAAGCAATATAAATGCGAATCGTGGCTTAGAGGGATTGTTATTCAGCTCCAGGCCTCAGGTTTCCTCCTTCCGCCTCCCATCTAGCCTCTCTCCAGGCCCAAGTGACAGAGCAACCGTACACTTAGCACCTATCCTATTAGGGCAGAGATGTGGTAGTGCACTGTCCACGCGGCTGGACGTGGGTGGCTTTACCCACCACGCAGGGCCCTTTGACCTGATGTTCTCTCTTTTTTTGGTGAGGAAGATTAGCCCTGAGCTAACATTTATTGCCAATCCTCCTCTTTTTGCTTGAGGAAGAGTGTCCCTGAGATAACATCTGTGCCAGTCTTCCTCTACTTTATATGTAGGACGCCACCACAACATGGCTTGATGAGTGGTGCATAGGTCCGGGCCCGGGGTCCAAACCTGTGAACCCTGGGCCGCCGAACAGAGTGTGTGAACTTAACCGCTGCACCACCAGGCCGGCCCCGGACCTGATGTTTTCTTCACAATGATTGTTTACCACTGCACGTTTGTTTCTAGGTTGGAACTGCCTGTAGGAATAATAGAAATAGCTCATGACTGTCTCAGTTAACAAACCCTATAGCTATTAACGAAGGTAAGTAAGTTACACACTCAGTAAGGTCTTAAAGAGGAGACGGTGCTCAGTTGTGAACATTTTCAGGTAAGTCACCGCCAACATAGTGACTGTTTCTGCCTGGGCTGAAAGCAGGAAGACCTGTGCAATGGGGACTGTCCAGACGAATGACTGAATGGAACCGAGACTGAGGAGGAGGACGTGGGGAGGGGAAGGTTAGGATTGGTGATGAGATACTGACGAAATGGGATTGGTGCTTGAAAGAGAAACTGAGGCGGAAGGAGAGTCTGGCCGCGGAGTGCAGGTCCCCCTTTGTAAGCCAGTACCTCTCTTCCAGCTGTAGTTCCGCACCACAGCTTCTCTCCCGCAGGAGCCTTTCTTTTTGGAAAGGAAAACGCAATTTTCCCCAAAAGTGGTATTTTGCCACTTGAACGTAAGTGGGCTACTGGAAGCATATTATTTCTCGCCCATGTCTTTGCTTCCTTTTACCGAGGAGCCGTTTCCCCACCCACTGACAGAGGGTTGCTCCTGCTCATTGCTGTCTGGGCCCTGCTGTCTTCCAGGGAGGCCACTTCAGGCAGGAAGGGTGGACGCCCCTCTGAGCCCTCCAAGACCGGCGACTGGGGAGTGGTGGGGGACTCCCCATGTATCTCAGTCTTCTGCCATTTCATCCAGAAGTTTGCCCTCACGTTCGAAACCTGAGTGTATGTTTTCTCTCTGGAACCTTCTACTTTATGGTTCTACAGAACATTTCCACAAACAAACAAAACCAGTCTCAAAACCCTAGTTGATTCTTTTTGCCATACATAGAAGTTCTGCCCCCAAAGAGAAGGATTCTTAGCAGCAAAACTCAAGTTTATTAAAACAGGACTGACAAGTATAATAAAATTTACATTTGCTTGCGCTAGGCCAGGGTGATTTTGTACAAACAAGATGATGCCAGATAATGACAATTAAGGCTTTGAAAGCGTAGCATATAAAACAAAATATCTTAATTAAAAAAACCTTCATAAAAGTGGGGGGAAAAATCCCAGCCAAAAAAAAAAAAGTATTCACAGCAAGAGCTTGACACCTGACCCCCACCTGCTAAGGTGTGGCACAGCGAGGGACCAGAGCAGCACCTGCTGGCCAGGCCAGCTCTGCCCCCACTCTGAGGTATCGAAGGAGTTACAAGTGCAAGTTGAAGAGTTGAACAAGCAACTCCCCACCCCCACATCCGTTGAACAGGCAATCCAGGATGCTGATGTTGGGGGGAGCGCCTTTGCGTAGTCCAGAATGACCAGACAATCATGGGTTACCAGTGCAAGGGGCTACCGTATCGAGCGAGTCCCTGCGGGTTCTGGATCACTGTATTCCCCTCCAGCAAACATAGATAGAAAAGCAACAGTGAAAGGGGCTGCAGTCCCTTCTGCAGCTCCCTCCAGCGGTGCCACGGTGTCCTCGGGGCTCTTGGCAAGCATGGTCTGTTTTTGTGGCTCGCACCCCACGGGCCCAATTTCAAGTTGACTGAGTCATTAACTCATTTGGAATGTATGTTCAAGACGTTTGCCTCTGACTTGTAAACAATCGCTGTCTCAGTGCTAATGGGTGTTGAGATACCTAGGAATAGGAATAAGTCCAGAGAGGTCACAAGTATCCAAGTAGGTTTGGGAAAAAATGACACAATGCCCACAGTGGGAAAGTCAGCTCATGGTCACGGCTGGTCGACTATTTTTCCTTTTTCAGAAACTCAACTGGTTTTATATTCTCTCTGAGTCTGTTTTTATGCCAGGGCTGAGACCCAGAGAAAGGACCAGATAGTCATACACAGGAAAATCAAGGTCACACTAAGACCATATGTTTATTTGGCAGAATGCTAGACAGTCAAAAACTGCCCACAGGAATGCTAGAACCAGGCCTTTGATCCAAGTTTACACTGATGAACTTTCATTTAGAATCTACTAGAATAGGAAGGAAATTTGGCCATCAATCCAGTCCCTTCGTTATCTAGATGAGGTAACTAAGACCCCAAAGTGTCCCTGGCTCTTAGTCTAGTGCTCTTCACAATGACAGCTTTTTGGCTCTGACCCTAGAAATTTGGCAGTGACTCATTAGGGGGCCTGGGTGAGGTCTTGTTTGGCCTCTAGGCACTCAGAGAATGCCCGGACTTGTATTTGTGAGAAGACAAAAAAGGAGTCTGGCGTTTTTTCACATCTTGGGAACCTAAAAATATTTGTCCAATACTCAGAATTGAAAGGAATGGAAGAAAGAAGAAAGCCAGACTCTGCTCTGTGAGTGCAGAATATAAATGAGAAAAAAAAAAGTAGAAGCAAAAATTAATAACTGCATTTCCCTCCCTCTGTGTAGTAGTGAGAGGAAAAGGGCCCTGGAAGTTAAGAGGCTGGGAGCCTGTGCCACAGACCGCTCCTGTATGTGAAGCCAAGCAGCTACTTTTTTGGTCTCCCCTGGAATGTAAAGGATGGTGGTTTATTCCAACTTCATGTACTCTTCACTTCTCGCCACCTAATGAACAGTATTCATAACATGACGAGACAGTTCTGCAATATACACATGCTCCTGAAACGGCTTGGCTCTCAAAACGTCGTCAGCCGGTACAGCACGTCTCGGTCTCGAATTCAGTGCTGTGCCAACAGCTTTCCTTCTCAGCACTCACGAAAGCGACAGTCCGTGATGGAGCCCATCCCCTGAGTGAGGCGGGAACAGCCTTCTCTCCCTGTCTTAGGCAGAGACAGTGCTGAGGAAATTATTCTATCTCATTTGTCGAGCCCGTTTGAGCTCAGCAGCCATTTTCCACACAGAGACACAATTGGAGAGCAGTATGTTTTCTGGGATCTGAAATTCCATTTCGGGAAGAATTTCATTCTCTTTCGTTTCCATGTAACTTACTAGAGTGTCTCTCAGGCTGAAAAACAAGGAACGAGAGAGAGCATTTAAAACAGTCTTCCGTACAATGTAAGGAGACCCACCAATTGTACTTTTTCAAGTCATCAAGAGAACCAAAGTGTTCATTAAGACGAGAAATACTGAGGGTCATCTTAAGGTCAATCAACTATTGAGTTACTGAACTGGGACTAGAATCCTGCATTCAGGGGTCCTGGGGCATACCTGTTATTTCCCACACAGTGAGACAGAGACCCCACAGAATGGAGCTGACCTGGGTCAGGCCCAGTCAGATGACTAGCTCTCTAGTAATAGATCTGCTGTATAAAGACAAAGCCTCGCCGTTCAAAAAGGCTTGTGTTCCATTTATGTTTTGTATTAACAAAGACCAGAAGTTCTCTAGGAAAGGGATCTTTTTTCTTTACACGAAAAGTCCATAAGACTTGTGGAAAGGTCAAAGAATACACATGTATATAGGTATGTGCCATATAGCATAATGGAAGAAAAGAGCAAATATGAAGTGTATTGGTGAGGAAAACTGGAGTTCAACTATCTATTTAGAAAAACAGTAAAGTTAAATCCCTACCTTGCACAACACCTAAAAATAAACTGGTTAACAAAACAAACATCCAATATAAACTATAAAGGAACAAGAAGACCTGGGAGGAGGGGCCAGCACGGTGGTGCAGCTGTTAAGTTCGCACGTTCCGCATTGGTGGCCCGGGTTTGCCGGTTCGGATCCCGGGTGCGGACATGGCACCGCTTGGCAAGCCATGCTGTGGCAGGCGTCCCACATATAAAGTAGAGGAAGATGGGCACGGATGTTAGCTCAGGGTGGCCCCGGGGCCGAGTGGTTAAGTTTGTGCACTCCACTTCAGTGGCCCAGAGTTTCGCCGGTTTGGATCCTGGGCACGGACATGGCACCTGCTCGTTAGGCCATGCTGAGGCGGCGTCCCACATGCCACAACTAGAAGGACCCACAACTGAAAATATACAACTATGTACTAGGAGGATTGGGGGAGAAAAAGCAGGGAAAAAAAAAAGAAGATTGGCAATGGTTGTTAGCTCAGGTGCCAATCTTTAAAAAAAAAAAATCCAATAGAGGTTAAAACCCAAAAAGCAAGTCCTCAGGTGCCGTGGTAATGGTCAGACAGCAGGAAACAGAATTCTGCGGTAAGATAAGAGTTGTTTTCCTGTCTAGGGAGGGTCACAGGAGCTGTGGCAGAACCTTCTGTGTGTGCCTGGCCCAACAGGCGTGTAAATCCATACCTCCAGTCGGGGTTAAAATCCTGCTCGGTGTGGGGGTTCTTCAGTTTCAAGATTATCATTTCATGAAGCTCTAGGAGAAAGGCATCTAGGCTGATCTGATTCAGGAAAGTGCTGAGGAGCTTAGCATCCCCTGGGCTGAGATCGACTTTGTACTTTGAACTGATTTCCCCAAATGGCTCCTAAAATGAAATACGAACAAACGAGACAGGGAAGCCTGGGATGAGAGTGCAGCTCACTTACTGTGGGTGGAGGGGAAGGGGCCACACTTACTTTCTTCAGGTGCAGCAGCTGTTCAGACTTGTGAGCAGAGAGGAGCTGCCAGAGGGCGATGATGTGTCTTAACTGACATCTGTGTAAGTCCTGGAAGAGGAAGAGAATTCCTGCCTAGGAGCGCGTCTGAGATCTGCCCACGCAGGCGCTGGTTTCGCTCCCGCCCTGGACTAATTCTGTTTCCCTCATTATGAAGGCCATCTCTGTTCCACGCTCTAATCCACCTGCCTCATCTTTAAAACATCTCTGAAATCCTCTCCCTCCTGCAGCATCTGAGTCCATTAACATCATGCAGCTGGCCGCTGGCCGATGTCCTCCAGTCCTATCTGTGGCACACTGTCCCGATTCTTACGTTCTGAGTACCTCTCTGTCTTTACTGCCCGACTGTGTCCTATTTACACTGTGGACTGGCTGGGTGAGGGGTTGCTCTTGCCTCCCCCTCCTCTTCAGAGGCTGCCTAGATCGGTCCTCCCCGAGTGGTAGTGTTCCTAGTTGGAGTGGGGCGACAAAGGTGCAGGACAATGCTGATCCCCTCTGAAGAGGGGCCTAACAGAAGACCCACCTGTAGAGCCACCGCTGTCTGCTCACTCATTCGCAGCATGTCTTGGATATACACATTCAGGGACATGTTCGGATCCCCGCCAGCCGTGCTCAGAAACCTCAAAGTGACTTCTATAACAGACAGAGCTTCACAGGCATTGCTGTAGGACTGCAGCTGTCCAGTGATGGCGCTGACGGCCGAGTTGGGGAGGGGGTTCTAGGAAATCAAAGGCAGGACAGGAGTCCATGGGTGGGGCTTCCTGTACATCGCTACCTGGTAAGAGCACTGACCTTCTTCACTGCCAAGGCCACAAGATGGGACGAACTCTCTAGGAACAACTGTTAACATGCCGTGCTTCCTAAGCGTCAGCGGTATTCCAGACGCTTTATGGAAATAGGTATGACCTCACTGAATCCTCAGAACAACTTTGTGAAGATGGATATGGGCACACGTGTATGTGCACGCACAGGAATCAAAAGAGCAGGAACAAATAAGTCCTCTGGACCTTTTGCCTCAGCACACCCGGTAATGACATGATTGCTAAGAAACTAACACCACAAGATTTCAATCTGTTTATACTCAACCCGAAAACTTTTGCTGACTTGTTGTCCTGTTTGCCCTTTGGAAGGAGCACTGAGATCAGGGAATTTAGCGAGGCCACTGAAACTCTGGTGCTCACAGCAAGTGCCTGGAGTGAAGGTGCAACAGTCCAGATACAGATGAGAGACTCTAAGAAGAGAAAGCCCTGTGCAGATGAGAAGGTTTATCATGATCACCTGTGGCATTTTGTTCCTGATGCCCATAAAGAGATGTTCGTAGTTCCAGTCACGTCTGTATACCAGAGTGGGTATTCCCTAAATCAAGAAAGAAAAAAAGTCTTTGCTAACTGAATCCATTGTGGAAGTTTCTATCAGATGACAAGGATACTCTCGAGCAGTAACTCAAGTGTAGTACCATGCTGTTCAGTGCATCACCCGGCAAAGCATGCAGCTCTCTGTTGCCATGTGATGTCCACGTTCAAACAGTCTACAGGAACAGTAACACAACAAGGAACCAGCCTAGCCTGGGTGGCCAGGCAGATCCTGTCACGAAGGATACTGTAGGCTTGCAGACCGCCAAGGGAAACAGGTATGTGAGGACCACCCAGTTGTGCATTCAAACTACTATTGAGCACAGACAATGAAGAAGGCAGTCACGCTGCTAGACAACAGGGATAGCAGAATGAATTAGAAACAGCCTCAGGGTCAAACAGTTCACAGCCCAACCACAGGCAGGGAGGGAGAATAAATACCCCCAAGTACAATATCTTTGACGGGACCTGGAAGGAACCAGGAGAGCCCAGGTGAAAGAACACAGAGGAGAGTGCATGATGTGTTCAAGGGAGGGAGCATGATCTGGTGCCTGAGGTCACAGGACCCACTGCAGTGAGAAGTGAGCTAAGTGGCTGGAGACAGGGCTGGGGCAAGGCCACAGGGAGCGTCGGCTTTATCCCTCGTGCAGTGGGATGCTGGTCGACGCTGTCCAAGAGCGAGTGATGGGGTCAGACCTGATTTCAGAACTACGGACTGAAGAAACCAGAGGCAGGGACCAGTTGGGAGCTAGGGCAGTTGTGGAACTTAAGGACAGATGGTGTGAACTAAAGCAGTGGTCTGTGGTAGTTAAATAGGGGACACCCAAGGGTACCAGAGGACAGCTTGTGTGTGGAGACTAAAGGAGAAGGGAGAAAAGATGACTGAGGGTTTCTTGGGTAGCTGGTGGTGCTGTAAACTGTGGTAGAGAATCGGGACAGTGAGTCCATTAAGACTTGAAGACAGCCATGCAGTACCGAGGTGCGGAGGCTGATGCACAGCAGCTGAGGAGAGTCTCTGCCCAGAGATGCAGCTGGGAGCAGTGGTCCCAGACCTTGGCAGTGTGAATGACACGGTCCAGACGGTCACTCCTCACTCCGAAACCACTGTGATCAAAGCCACACCCAGGGCCACTTTTGCAAAACAGACATGCCAACCAAATAAACACCAGCGGGGTCAGCCTTACCTTGAGAGTCAGCCTGGGTTTGCCCTGGAGGAACCGACTGGTGATCTGGCGCTGGATCTTCTCCAGGTCGAACTCCTGCAAGGTCTCTCCGCCCTGCTCCACAGTATACTGGCAGCTGGAGAGAATCAGCGGAGTCAGGTCTCGCTCCACTTCGTAACTGATGACATGCAGGTCAGTGACCTCAGAGGCATCAACGGAATAGCTGAGGGACATAAAGACGCAGCACTCAGTGTCCAGCTCAGAGCTTGCGGCCTGGTTTATATGGAGCCAGTTCCTATTTGACGTCCCTGCAGTCTGAGTAGATCTGAACACCTGAGAGCGTGGCTGAAGGAGTGTCTGTTAGAGAAGGAGCTGGAATCTGGCTTGTGTCTCCTCATGGGCCTGGGACCTTGCTTGTATCACCTCAGAAATGACTTCCCGGGCTGAAAGGGCACCACCTCCTGTGGGCTTGTGCGCTCACCTGTTGTCTTCCTTGGAGAACTTCTCCACTGTGTAGACAATTTCATTGTGCAGGTTAATCAAGTAGCTGACTAAGGCGGTGGAACAGAGGCCCTGGCCCCGGCGACGCGGCAGAATGACCTCGAAATCGGTGTCCAGATCTAGGTCAGTGCTGCAGGAGGCTTTAGGGAGCTTGATTTCACCTTTAAACGACAGGGTTATTCTTAAGCAGCGAGGCACTCATCTCCATGCTGTTTCTTTCACAACATTAAGACCAGGGAGCCAACCACAGCGGTGGGGAGGAGCAGAGGTCGGCTCAGCCAAACAGAGCTAGGAACCAGCTTAAGGGTTGCCAGGATCTTAAGACCCTGCCTCAGATCTCTCTTATATCCCAACAAGCTTCAAGTGTTCTCCACTCCTTTTTTATTCCACATTTATAGATTCAAGAGGACCGAGGGTTTATTTATCCCAGACACCTCCACCAAAAGATTCTTAGATCCCGCATTCAGCGCACATAGCATGGTGCATGCAATAGCAGGGGCAGTCGGTTAGGATGGAGAGAAGCAGCTTTCAGAACAGAGACTATGACACTTACCATTGGTCTCAAGTGACCTCCTGAGCTTGTTCCATGTGGACAGAAAGACAGTGATTCTGTTCTGGAATAACTGCTTCAACCCATCTGTCAGACAGAAGGCTTTTCAAGAACTGTATGATAACACCTCCCACTCCAGGTCAGACCGACAGTTACGTGCTCTTTGCAAAGAACCCGAGTTGGCACCTTCACATATTCACAACCTGTTCCAACTGCCATCTAAGCACTAAAGCCGAGTTTGAGGAGCGAGAGAGGGAGGCGCCTTCGGCTCTAGCAAAGCCTCTAATGTGTGTTTGGGATTCCTGGCACCACTGGCTTCACGCTCAAAGCTCAGGGTGCAGAGCACCCACCCCTGACTGCGCCCGCCCCCCGACAGGAGTGATCCTCTCGAATCATCAGACACAGAAAGTCCTGGTCTCTGATGAGAGCCGAGTCATACCTGCATCGTGACTTCCAATAAAACCTCGGATGGAGTTGTATTCAACTTCGGAAACATTCTGGAATCGTTTCACTAGATCTCTTTGCAGCGCCAAGATCTCAGGCAAGAATTTCACCAGTCTCAGTTCTGCTTCCTGGAGAAGGGAAGACCACTCAGTGACACTCTTTAATTTACCTAGAAAATGTTATTGGGGAAACAGACTTTGAGGCTGGCTCAGGACCTGTATTTAGAGTTTAATCTGGTCACTGTGCCATTTTATATGATGACACATCACGGTACTTGAAAATGGGGAAAAAGCTAGACCATCCTTTCAGCAAGTACCTATTGCCTGCCTGCAATATGTTTAGCCACTGTTCTATACCCTAGGGATGGAGGCATGAACTAGACAGAGTCTCTGCCCCCATGGGGCTGACACAGCAAATGTGATGAAGCTGATCAAGGAAATCACCCTCTTGGGCCCATGTGATGGGCTGGGTGTGGAGAGAACTGCTGAGAGCAGAAAGACTAAGAGTTCAGGCAATGAAGCTTGGCGTTATCCTGGGTGTCGTTCTGAAGACCTAGGACCTAAGCACCTTCCATGTGATGGAACTGTGCACCTTAGCAAGAGATCACAGTATCACCATGAAGTCCTCCCTACTGTGAATCCATTTTCTTTAACTGACCAACAGAAATTTCTGAATCATCCTACTTCTTGCCAGACTGCAAATACTGGTCCACAGAGGAAAATGATTAGAAAATCTATTGTAGAAAATAAAAGTTCAAATGGATTAAAGTTAGACACAGTGTGTATTTCTGGTTCTAACCGACAGTCTGGACTGCTCCCCGACCCTCCACTCCCACCACCACCACTGCTCGCTCACTCGCCCTTCTTCAGGCTGAGCCCGAAGGGTTCACTGACGCCCAAGTGCTCCAGGCACCGGGGGATGAAGATGAATGGATATGGCCAGGAAAGGTTTTTATTCTACTCCTTCCTGTTGACTGACTGGGGAGATCCTCCCTGGGGCCCTCAAGTTCTTTACAGATTCCTGCTAATTCCAACTCATCTGTGACTTTATGCCTCAAATGACCTGCACAGTTTGATGTGTATGAAGATCTCTACTCTCTCCCTGAGCCTTCTGCTACAGACACTCTAAAGCACAGAAGCAGTCTGTTAGATGTCCTGTCTTTACGAACGATCAGACCAAATCAGAGCCGGGGCCTTCAGGTCCGCAGGGGACATCCAGGCAGGCGGTCACGGTGAGGTGGCCTTACCTTCTGGAGGAACTTCCAGAGGATGGGCACTGTTTCTTTGCCGTTTTTCTGCTCCACGATGTGCTGGAGGTACTCAACGCTGACTCTTTTCCTGCAGCTCCACATCTTGGAGCAGTGAACCATGCTATTCTGGGGCAGGTGGGGCAGGAAGGCCACCGGGTCACTGTATATAATTTTGGCCACAGGGTTGGAGCTGATCCGCTCATCTTGGCTGATTAGTGTATTCACAGTCAGGAGGGTTTTATCCAGATGCTAGGGGAAGAAAATGATACAGGATTCTGGACATACGGTAACTGCTAACAGACGGGGACTTTACCAGCAGGTGAATTAGGGAGGCTGCCCTCCTCACTTTAGCGCGTTTGCTAACTTTTATCATAATTTGCATGCTCCTTGTTTGTAGGTTTATGTCTCCCCAAGAAGAATGAGACTCAGAGACCTCTATTTCATTCCCATTCTTTTACTTACTGACTTTTATTTCCTGATGGGCTCACTCTCAGAAATATCCTGATCTGACAGAGGAGAATTAACCTATGACTAGTAATACATTTAGGTGGGCATCTACATGACAGCTTATTTCTCTGCCTCTTGCTCTCACAATCTGCTGTAAGAAGGTATGGAGAGAAGGCCACTGCCTGCACTCTCTGGACTCCCCGACTGCCTCAGGAGGGGAGAGACTGGGGCACTGCGGGAGGGTGGGTGACCTGGGTGGAGAACGCCGAAATCTGAGGCTTAGCCCAAGGCTTGGACAACACCTCCTTAAGGGACACCGGCCAGGGCGCTCAGGAGAAACACCCGCCTGCACTCCCTCAGATGAAGTACTCAGCAGCTGTCGTCACGCGTCACTCACCTCTAGTTCAGGTAAAATAAGAGCCTCAACAAGCTTTTCCCAGTTGTTTCTCTTTTCTTTGGTTGACAATTCTGCATCAAAATTTAAGGGTCCTACAAAGAAAAATGTGTAGGTTACGCAAGGAGAAAAACCCACAGCAGTCTACAGACAGTAAACAGTAAACAAATATTCAGCCGAAATAATGCTCCTTGTCGGAGGGTATATCCTTCTCAGTTAACCTCAGTATTTTAAAATGGTTCCTGCTGCTACCGCCAACCCCTTGATCTTTGTGAAGCCTTTACTTCCATCTCCATGTGGCCCACTAATTGTCATCTTAAAACCATTTTGAACAAAATTACCAAAAGGAGAGTACTTTGAGTCAGAAGCCTAGGAGCAAAATAACAGTGGCCAGTGCCACCATCAGCCGCATCAGCTGCTGCCACCTGAGCTCACACATGAAGCAGGACCCTGCAGACGCTTCTGCGGGGCAAGGGGCTGTGGAAATGGCCAGCATGCTTCTAGAATTTGGTCATTTGCTCAGTATGATCCTGGGTGAGCTCCCCTAGTTTGAAATCACACTAGGACGAGAAGCTTAAAACAAAATCAGATTTTGCTAAATGGAAAAATATATACTGATGTTGGTTTCTGACAAAGTAGCAACTAGGTAAGAATGGATTTTCTGGTCCTGTGGCAGGACTTTTAATTGCTGCTATTATTATTTTAAATAACATTATCATTACAATGGTAATTTTAAAAGATTTTTGCAGATAAGCAAAAAGAATATAAAATCACTCAATTCCACCACTCAGAGATCACTATTCTACTAAGGTGTCTTTCAGAACTTTCCTTTCTGTATGGATTCAAGTTTGTTTTTTTGATAATTTTTTTTTAAAAAAATTTTATTTTTTTTCTTTTTCTCCCCAAAGCCCCCCGGTAC
>NC_060277.1:113887279-113899905 GCF_021613505.1 Equus quagga | reverse complement strand
TTTAAGATTTTATTTTTCCTTTTTCTCCCCAAAGCCCCCCAGTACATATTTGTGTATTTTTAATTGTGGGTCCTTCTAGTTGTGGCATGTGGGATGCCGCCTCAGCATGGCTTGATGAGCAGTGCCATGTCCGCGCCCAGGATTCGAACTGGTGAAACCCTGGGCTTCCAAAGCAGAATGGACGAACTTAACCACTCAGCCACGGGGCCAGCCCCCAGATTCAAATTTTTAAAATAGGAAAATTAGTTCAATGAACGTGACATAGTAAGTCAGCCTATGACTGTGATATTTTTAGGGAAAGCAGAAGCTTCACCCCAAAAACAGGACAGATGTCCAAGGAGAACATGTTCTGAGCGCTTACCAAACCTCAGTCTCTGATGGTGAGGATTCACTGACTCGCATCGCCTGTCTCGGACCATCCATGTTCCCACACGGGGTGAATTCCCTATGAGGCTGACCTGGAAACTGCCAAGCCACCCCACGTACACACGCATTTCACACCTCTGTGCAAACGACCTCGAATACTGCAGGTCTTGACCCAGCAGGGGAACATGGAAAGGACAGAGCAGGCTCTTCCATCTGCAAGTACACTTCTTCCTGCTGCTCTGCCCGTGCCGTCACCTTCCACAAGCCATCCCTGATCTCCCTCTGGAGTGACCTGCTTTCTTTGCAACTACGCTCCATGACCCCTGCTGGCCCTGCCTCCCCCATTTCCTTACTCCGGCAGGAGAGGGGGCGCTGCTCCCTGAGAAGGCTGCACAGGACCAGGTGCACCACACTGGCCGTCTCGTCGGCGCTCCTCCCCAGTGTCTTGGTTAGCTGCTCCAGGTCTCTCTCGACATGCTGCCACAGAAACCCTCTGGGATCCATCACTGCAGGCTTAATGATGTTGCTCAGAGCCTACGGGGGCAACGAGACAGAGGTCAAACAAGATCTTGTTTGTAGAGGAGATGCTGAGTTGAGTGGAGGCCACAAGGAGGGAAAAGCCAGCGGCCTGTCAGAAGACGGTCTCTAACATGAGTCACAGGAGTGCAGTTCCAACAGCAGAGGCCAAGTGAGAGGCCGGAAGTGATGGCCTTTGACACCGTCAGAGTGAAAGGAAGAATTCTCAAAGCCGAAACTTCTTGCTACCATGGTTAATTAGCTTAGAGGAAATGCAGTGTGCTCTTTCTTTCTTCCCTAGAGCTACAGCGAAGACATAGGCAAAGTCAAGATTCTGTCAGCTCTCTGCTCCCAGGTGCGGACCGAAGACATAGAGTTGTTCATTTAAAATGGATTTGCTATTGTCTGACGAGTAGTTCCCCCATAATAGCGGGAAAAATTAGGAGTTGTAAATTTTATATTACTTTGTGGATTAGGTAACAATGACATACTCAAAATCTACAGGAGGTGGCTAGGACTTTTTAGACTACAGGACTTATGTGAAAACACTAGAGCAGGTCATCACTCTTGTAACGAAATCCACAGTTTGGCAGCACCATGCTCTACCTGAGGACTCTGGGCAGCTCCCAAAAGCAGAGCCAAATGAGTGAGTAACCGGATGAGAAGGAAGGCCACTGGAGAAAGCTCTCGGTCAGATACCACCGCCTCGCCTCTGGGTGGTGGGTTTCCCAGCACGTGGCCAGTCTGAGTTCTGTCTATGCTGTTTCTGGAAAGGACAAGAGAAGACAACGTGAAGACGAAGACAATCATCTCTTCTCAGCTCTCAGGCACACTTGAGACTCCCAGGACCTGGAGACTAGTTTTGAAGAAACCAATGTTAAAAGTCTTTCTTATTCTACTAGGCCAAGACCACTTTCCTAAGAATCTTTTTCTTTATAGATTCACCTTTCTGGCTGACCAAAAGCCCACGGCATTCTCAGCGTGAAGTGGCTGAAGTAAGTGGCTATGCTATCCTTGGGCCGTGTGTCAGGATGGGGTCTGGACCTGCTCCTTCCACTGAAACCAGTGTGGGGAGAGGGGCAGGCAGGCGGAAGATGGAGTTGGGAGAGTTGACATAGACATGGGGATGTGTGCACACTGTTCTCATTCTCCCGAGTCAGAAACCGGTACCCAAGGTCCAGCCAAGGATCCATCTGACACCCAGACGGGAAGTGTAGAAGGACAGATATGTACAGTTGCAAAAATACTGGAGATTTTAGGACATTCTGATAATTTATGGAGACAACAGGTTAGAATATTTTAAATTGTGACTGCACTGGAATAGCCAGGATGTATGATGACCGGGAGAGGTCCCAGCTCTTATCTGAAGGAAACATTGATGACCACGCCTGTCTCATGAGCAAGTTTGGGATTATGAGACCAGATCTGTATCTGGATTCTGAAATATTTGATAAGATTGACCATGTCTCCCTCACTTTTCTCAAAAAAAGAGGAAGCTGAGAAAATTTATAAGTGAGACGGCATCTGCTCAGATAGACAAATGCACAGTCTTTGGTTTTGTAGACTTATTTGTCCCCCTGAATTAGGTCACCTGCTTATGTCAAGCACATTCTGCAGGGAGTGTGCCCAAGACCCAACTGGAAGACACCTGAATTAATATGTATTCATAACAATAAGTACTAATGTGTAGTCTGCTTTGTATTTAAAGCCAGTTAGCCAATGACAGATCAAACCCCTCACTGTCGTATGAATACAGGGACCTTGGCACTGATATCCAGCGTGACACAGGTCCAAATATGATATAGTAATTGATACTACATTTAGCATCAGTTTATCAGCTGGAACAGAAACAGCCCCAAAGCCCATAGTTTGACTACTTAGAAAGGAAAGCCAGTCTTACATACTGGATCATTTGGAATCCATCCTTTGGTCTGTGATTAACCCCTCCAATTGGAGCACCACAGTCAACACAGGAGCTCTGTTCCATTGGCATGCCACACTAGGATAAAGACAAATGGGACCTGAGCTCAGTTTTGGAGCCAGGATCATTTTATGCACAAATGCCATCCTGCAAATGAACACTTCCTTTCCACAGGTGGCAGTGGAGGCCACTAGGCTCGCTCATCCTAGTGGATGCACACTGCAGGTGGGGCTGCAGGAGCCGTGGGAGACAGGGCGGATGCTCCATGCAAATTTGGACTTTTTTTTTAAACAGGAGAGACAATTTAAGTTTTATTCCCAAGTAGACACTTTATAGACAAATATATAAAACTCAGTCTTCCCTTTGCATGTCCGTCACTGCTTTCCGTTCCCCATCTCTCACACTAGTCTCTAGTGTCAGGTGTTAGTCTCCAGCACAAGGAATACCACAGTAGCTTCCAAACTGACTGCTTTCACTCCACGTGGGCTTTTTTTTTTTTAAAGAAAAGTAACCATATGATCTACTACTTCCAAAGGCTCATCTTTCAAAATCCGATTGTGTGCTTCTGTACACCGGGAATCACAGCCTGTAACAGACCAAACCAAACTCACATTCCCAGACCACAGAATTTCAGAGCTGGGAGCAGTTATCTTGGGAAGAATCTATTTCAGTCTCATTTCAGGGACAAGGAAGAGAGTGAAGCTCCAAAAGATGAAGGGTATATATCAGTTTTTTCCTCTACATCTCTTCCTTACTTTATTAAATAACGTTTTTCAGTTCAATTCAACAGCCTGTTGCTGAGCAAGTACAGACGACACTATGAAGGGCTCTGCCTAGGTGCTTTGGGATTCAGAGATGGATAATACACAGGTTCCAAGGGCTTGCAAGCCAGGAGTCTTTTTCCTGTCCTTTGTCATCTAGGCCGCATCTCCTCTCTGGGCTAGTAATCCAGCCCACGCTCTACTCAACACTTTGCCATCATAAAAGACACGTGTCCCTGATCCCACACTGCAGTGGCCAGGAAGGATGGCTAGCAGTGGTTCCTAACCAGCAGAAGCGCTATCTCCCAGGGGACATTTGGCAATGTCTGGACATTTGTCGTTGTTACACTGGGGTAGATGGGGTGCTCCTGGCGTCAGGTGAGCTGAGGCCAGGGATGCTGAACGTCCTACAGTGCCCACAACAGCCCCGCAATAAAGAGTTATGTCCCCGGTGCTGAGGTTGAGAAACTCCGGCTGGAAACCCTTAGCACCATTTAGATGTTTAGTTGGACACCTAGAACCATCCTCAAAATGAGTCTGTGTTCTCCTAGAAGGTCAATACCCTCATTATCCTCATCCTCTATGCCCCCCTCTCCTCAGACCCAGAGGAACACACATTTTGAACCCCCCAAATACCAAGACTCACCTCTCCTACAGAGCACGGGTGACCGTTGGGACACGCTGTTAAAAGAACAGGACACACATTGGCTGGTGAGCTTTCTCCTAACCACCCACACTTAAAAGGGAAAGCTAGCTCTCTCCTCTCTGGCCTGACCAAAACATGACGTCGAGTAAACACCCCAAGCACGCTACCAGAAATCCTGAACTGCTCTGTTAGCTTAGTTATTAGTTATTTGACACATCCCAGGAACTCAGCAAATTCGTGTTGTTGTTAGTGAAAAAAGTCTCTGGGTTTAATTGTACAAAGCCAAGAGAAACTGGATTACAAGCTCACACCAGGGATTACTTTTGGAGGCCGGGGGTATAGTATTTTATATCCCTCTACTCTCTTGGCTGGGTTTTTGTTTTTATTTTTTGCCATGACTATGTTTTACAACAACTTTTAAAACTAGTTTAAAAAGATTACTTACTCAAGTCGTGGGTTATATTATTATGTTTCAAAAAAGAACTATCTTTGAGTCAAAAACTTCATTGGATTGTGAGCTGACCCTTGACTGAGCCTCTGATGTGGTTCCCAGTCCCCTTTCTCGCAAAGTGGCCTATTCCAGGGACAAGAGGTGCGTCCTTTCCCCAGGACTAAGAACGGAATGATTCGCATCATCTACAGTCAGCAAAGCGCCATTCCCTTCAAGCCATTTGTGTCCTGCAAAGGCACCAACAGCAGTAGGCAGGCACTCTGGGACCTTCAAGCACAAGCCACCTGGACCCCAACTCTAACCCAGTGTTTCCCGGGGCTTTAGGATGCTCTTCAAAGCTTGTGTGATTCCATCTCAGACACCAATACTTACTGTACCAGCGGACACCTTCCAGACCCCTCCAACCCCTAGCTTGAGCCAGCAAGTCTTCAGGCATTGTTGGAAGAAAAGCATTCTGAAAAACCAAAAAAACGGAGACAGCTTTAGAGAAGTGAGCATATGGGTTGGCTGCTGTGTTCAGCAAGAGTCCTATAGTAAGAAAGTGAACTTGATTTTCCTTTTTCTTGCCCTCAAAAGCTCTCTAGGAAGGAAATAGGACAGCTCTCTGTAACAACAAAGAGTAGGGCAAGCTTTCACCATGACTCAGAGCTAAACGATCAAGTGAGACAGAGGAAGACAGAAGATCTAGAAAATAAACAGCTTCAGCAGTTTCCAAGGTACAGGATCGGGCTCTTTAGTGACAAATTCTTCAAGCGTTTGCTGTAAAAGCTGGTGTAGTCACACTCCAGTCTTACCGCCATGTTGGCTGGGGAGAAGGCCAAATTCTTTAGGGGTTCCAAGACTTTGTTTTGTCCACAGAGAAGGACGGTTGCAGCATGAATAGCTATTTCTGTCACTGTCCCTTCAAGGCCGCCGTCCCTGGAACCCATCCTCAGGAGTGGAAGAGTATTGGTCACCAGGGATGTTGCAAAATGTCTGACATGAGGAGGAGAGAGGATCTTGCTTCCCTCGATGAACTTGTTCACAGCCTCACATTGCTGACAGGCAAAAACATTTTCAATATTAAAGTGCACCAGAGAAGAATATTATGTGAATCTAAAAGTTTGTTCTTATGTTAGTTATACATTTTGATACCAAATACATATGAATATCAAAGTAAATAAGGGTTAAATTATCACCATTTGAGGGGAAATTATCCAGAGAAGAGAATTCTCATCTATAAAAACAGCAACCACACTCCCAAGCACTCATTTTAATATTCTAGTTTGGTAAACGTTACCTTTTGTTCTTGACTTTAGTTTTAACCGTAATTCCAAAAGGTTTGGGTGAAACAGGAAGCAGTGCCTCCACATAAGGTTGAAAACCCTCATCCAAGATAAAAATTATGGGCATAATTCGTAACTTTTAGTTCTATTCAAAAAAGTCCCCCCAAATAAAAAGACTATGAACACGAGGCTGAACATTGATACTCACCTCTGGCTTAGGATGGAGGTTTGCATTCTGGGACCTGTACAAAATAGTGACCTCTCTATAAAGGGCTAAGAGTAAGTGAACTGCCTGTTGAGTTTCAGAGTTCCTGCAGGCCTGAAAAAGCAAGGATTTAAAGTAAGACTTTGAAAACTTATGCAGATGGATCTAAGGGCCAGAGTCCTGAGTGATTCGTGTGTGAACACAGAATGTGGGTCAGCCCTGCAGCCACGAGGAGGGGGAGGGAGCCTTTCTGAGACCCAGGATGCCTGGGACCCTGTATCTCAAGGACCATCTTCTGGCAAACAACTCTGAGACTACAAAGTTCATAGACTATTCTCACATTAAACTCAGTGAATACTTATCAGATGGCCTACGACAGAAGTACAGAACCACCACCTGTTCTCTTGCTGACTACTTCACTGGTCCTAGAAACTTCCTGAGCAGAGATAAGATGTTCTTGTTCCTCTTTTCCTGCCACTATGCCAGGGTAAACAGACTGAAAAAGGAAACGACACTAGAACACTTGAAAAACCCTGCATCTTTCGTAAAATAAATACACACGTCAGCACACAGAGGAATTATGAACATACATAGATAGGAATTTTGCTAATTGTGCCAACTCATCCCGCATCAGAGTAATCTCAGAAAAAGTGATATTTCAGCAGGGTCTCAAAGGACATGATGGAAATAAGCATCAAAAGGGAGCATCTCATGGCCTTGGCAGGCTGGCAAGACTAAGAAAATCTGTCAGCCCAGCTCCGCTGTGGCCCTCTTGTTTCACCCAGCTGTGCCAGTGGAGGCCAGGGGCATGACTTCTGACGCGTGTAGCATGTCATTCTGTGGGGCCTCTTCCACCACATCGTTTGATGTAAAGAAGGAAAGACACAGGCTCTGAGAGGTGCCATTTTGTCTAGAGAGGAGCCTGAGCCCGTCCTACCTTCAGAGCAGTCACAACAGCCAGGGGCTTGCACTCGAGGATGGTTTTGCCCATGGCATCGCGAACAGCCTTATATTCCTCACCATGCACCAGGTATCGATCCATCTGGCCTGGATGATCCTTCTGCAACCCCAGGAAGACAGGGTTAATCACAGTGCGGACGGTGGGGCGAAGGTTTCTTAGCAAAGAACTATCTTGACAGGTAAAGGAACCAGGTGATCGTTAGAGGTTTAAAGATGGCTGATTGGGGATCCCCTGGTCCGGCCCAAGTCATGACAGTCCAGTGCTTGTCTGGGAAGCACCTCCTCCTCACGAGATGAAGGGGGGCAGTGGATGAAAATCCTGGGCAGGAGGAGGCAGCGCTAACCTCGTAGCTGCTTTCTTCCTCCACTCAAAGCAGAGCCACAGGCCAGCTGACTTCAACTATGTCAACTCCAGGACCCGACTGGTAGTTGGATTTTTAGTGCCATTTTTGCAACCTCCAGACAGTAAGAATTTCTTCACTTCTGAGCAGTAGTAAAGGACCACTGAGAGGCCCTGAAGCCAGAATTACTACAATTCTTTTTCTTCTTTTTCTTTTTGCTGAGGAAGATTTGCTCTGAGCTAACATCTATGCCAATCTTCCTCTTTTTGTATGTGAGCCACTGCTACAACATGGCCACTGACAGATGAGTGGTGTAGGTCTGCGCCCAGGAACTGAACCTGGGCTGCCAAAGCAGAGGATGCCGAACTTAACCACTAGGCCACCAGGGCTGGTCTTCCTACAATTCTTGTTGTTGAGGAAGATTAGCCCTGAGCTAACAGCTGCCGCCAATTCTCCACTTTTTGCTGAGGAACATTGGCCCTAGCTAACATCTGTGCCTATCTTCTTCTATTTTATATGTGGGACGCTGCCACAGCATGGCTTGATGAGCAGTGTGTAGGTTCGTGCCTGGGATCCAAACCAGCAAACCCCAGGCTGCCAAAGCAGAGTGTGCAAACTTAACTGCTACACCACTGGGCCAGCCCCATTACTACAATTCTTTTATCCTTAGTTCTTGTTCTTTCCCATCTCTGCCTGCCAAGTATAAAAAGGACTTATTCTGCAAGCAGAATTACTTTTAATTTGCTGAAAGCAAAAGACAGAAATGTTCTCTTGCTTTCCCTGTGTCAAATCTGATCACGAGTGATCCCTAAGTAAGCTTTGCAGGTAGATGAGAAGCCAGAAACACACACATATTTTCCCTCTGGCAGGCTATGCAAACATCACAAGCTGGGTCAAATTAACTGAAGCAGACACCAAGGAGCAGACCAGATGCATGCGGAGCAGACCAGATGCATGCATTTTCCTCAGTGGGCATGGGAGGAGGCCAGGGTGGGAGGGACGGAGGAGCAGCAGTACTCATTGTTGGGGGGGGGGCTGCTGTGCAGGAAGAGGGGTGATAGCACCTCAGGGTTGCCAGGGACAGTGCTTCTCACCTGCTGTGAGATGACTTCCTCGGGAAATACCCACTGGGCTGGATGGCCCTGTTTGGAGAGGCTCTGCACAAACTCCATGCCTTGTTGGCTGGTGAGCTTCCTCACCAGGTACACGCGGTACCAGTCATTCTTCACCTGGGTACAGAAGCGTTCGACCTGCCGCAGATAGCGTCGCTTCTCCTCAGCCATCTCTGCAAATCCAGTGAGAACGGGGTGAGTGACTGAGGCCAAGAGTATTTGTCTAGGTGCAAAGCTAGTTAGAAAGCATGAGGCCCGCTCTTCAGGAATTCATGTAAAAAACTAATTAGAAGAAGAGACATGGTACAGACCAGTATTATTCTGAGAACTAGTTTCCCATACCGCCTGAATTTATAAATACTGGAGCCTCTTAGCCTGGGGTAAAGAAAGGGACGGATGAAGACCTGCCTGATCCTTCCTGAAGCTCAGAGAGGAAGTCAGACGCCCTGTCAAGACAGAGGCGGATCCTGGCCATCTCCTGCAGGTATTCAACTGAAGCCTCCTTAGCAGGTTTTCGGCCGCGTCTCCCTGCCAAGTAAGTCTCGAGGAAATGGCCTTCTTCTCTTAGGTATTTCGATTCCTCACTTACGGAGAAAGCACTATTCCTCTCATGTATTGAATCCTAGGGAACAAAGAATCAGAAAGAAAAGGATATTATTCTTTTAATATGCAAGTCCCCAACCTTCCAAAATTTCCACAGTGTGACTGTGGAGAATGAAAGAAGGATAAAGAATATTGTCGTAGGTCTCAGTGTCAATTTTTCCCCCTCGAGGAATATTTGCCCTGAGCTAACATCCGTGCCAATCTTCCTCTGTTTTTTAGTACGTGGACTGCCAAGCACAGTATGACCGCTAACAGAGCGAGCGCTGTAGGTCTGCACCTGGGAAACGCACCCAGGCAGCCGAAGCGGATCGTGCTGAACTTAACCACTGGGGCGTCAGGGATGGCCTCTCGGTGTGCATTTTTTGAATCATGTGAAGTAACATCCCTTTTTATTTTCGGGGCAAAGGAGGGGAAAAAGAAAACCTATGAGAAAAAAATTTTGTAAAATCTAATTTTATCATGTGCATTGCAAAATTTTTGGAAGTAACAAAAATATGAAGTGATTAAAAATTATAACTATTCATAGTTTCACCACCTGGAGATAAGCATTGTTAACTTTGGTGGTACGTTCTTCTAGGCTGGTTTTTTTCCCTCAGGCACACGCACATAAATGTCAATATATACAACTGCTGAGGACAGAAGCAATGCTTCTGAAACCTTTTTTTTCCTGCATGGAACAGAGCATCTGTTAATTTTACCGACTAAAATTATATTCTGTAAATTTTCAGGAACACTTTTCCCTTGCATAACCCGCGTGGTCCCAATAGTGTGTGAAAGAAATTGGAAGGGGCAGTCAGCCTACCTCCAGGCAGTTACTGAAGAGCAGGTACAGCTCAGTTTTATCTTCAGTTATAAACGGTTTCTTTTCTAACAGGGACAAGTAATCCTGAATATAACTTTTTACTTCATGGAAGCTATGGAATAGAAATATTATATCTGGTTATCTCAAGTCTGGAAACTCATCTTGCCAAAAAAAGAGAGAAAGGGTCTCTATCTATCTGTCTCCCTATCTCCCTATCTCCCCATCTCCCCATCCTCCCCCATTCCTGTATGACACATATATACATACAAACATATGTAGACATAGTTTGTAACATGATTTTTTGGAAAATATTTTAGAACAATATTGGAGGAATACAAAATTCCATATTTTAGACCAGCTGTTCTCAAACTTTTTGGTTTCAGAACTCCTTTACAGTCTTAAAAATTACTGAGAACCCCAAAGAGCTTTTATTTATGTGGGTTATATCTATGAGTATTCATGGTATTATAAATTAAAAGTGAAACACTTTGAAAACATTTATCAACTCATATAAAATAGCAGTAAACCCATTACATGTTAAAATAAATAACATTTAAGAAAATAAACAATTTTCCAAAACAAAAAGTAATCGGGAAGAAGAGTGGCTCTGTTCTCATTCCTGCGCATCTCCTTAGCGCCTGGCTTAAGGGAAGTTAGCTGGATTCTTAAGTCTGCTTCTGCGTCCAGTTGGTTGCACTGTATTAAAGTGTATGAAGAAAACCTGGTCTGACACACTATGTAATTGGAAAAGGCAGAAATATGGTAATAGTCTTTTCAGATAACTGTGGATATTCCTCTTTGATATGACACCAAACCTTGATAAATGGTATTTCTAAAGGTTAGTTGCAATGTGCAATCTGTACCCATATCAATGAACTTTTCATAGTCAATTCTATTAAAATCAACTGGCCTGACACTTTAAATGGATTTTTTTGACTAATGCATGATTTTGTGACATCCAACTTTGGTCATTTGGAAAATACTGTTCACTGAACTATGCAGATCTTGCAAATGTTGACACATTTTTATTCTACAAGATATTTTTAAAAACCTCCTATTCATTAATATCACCATCTACGCCATCAAAAAGTCTTTAAGTATTAGACAGATGACAGGCTCACAGTGGTCGATACAAGTTTTCCAAAATTTTAATATTTGCTTAAAAGCTTGAATTTTTTCATTAGCAACAGACCCCTTCAGTTTCCTCCTTGATGTGACAGGCTCCCTTTGCTCTTTTTCAAGAACATGCCTGCCAAATGCCCAGGTCTGAGTAACTGGAGTTTGTCAGTCACTCTTCCAAGTACAAAGGGTATTTCCGTGAAAAAGCAGCTGGTTTAGCGCATAACTCAACAAGTGCATGAGTGGTTCTCCGGTAGAGAACCCCCCACCTTGGTAGGCGGCCCAAGCGTTGTATGTGTACTTCTCATTTTGAAAGAACATTAACAAGTCTTATCTTCAAGGGTGAAGATTTAGTAAAATTAATAATTTTTATAGCTTCATCAAGGACATTCTTAGATGAAACTGGCATTTTTTAAAATGACATGTGCGTGGCGGTGAAGAAACAATGTTTACTACTATGGTTCTTCATGGTAAGAAGCCAGCAGTTTTACCAGTCATTGTTTTAGAAACATCCCTGCAAATATTGACATGGTTAAAAAGGCAATCGGGCTGGCCCCGTGGCTGAGTGGCTAAGTTCGCGCGCTCCACTGCAGGTGGCCCAGTGTTTCGTTGGTTTGAATCCTGGGCGCAGACATGGCACTGCTCATCAAACCACGCTGAGGCAGCATCCCACATGCCACAACTAGAAGGACTCACAACGAAGAATATATAACTATGTACCAGGGGGCTTTGGGGAGAAAAAAGTAAAATCTTTAAAAAAAAAAAAAAAGGCAATCATATCTGAGTATTATTTTAAAAATAGTTTTGGGGCTGGCCCCATGGCCGAGTGGTTAAGTTCCTGCGCTCTGCTTCCGCGGCCCAGGGTTTCACCGGTTCTGATCCTGGATGTGGACATGGCACCACTCGTCAGGCCATGCTGAGGCGGCGTCCCACATACCACAACTAGAAGGACCCACAGCTAAAATATATGCAACTATCTACTGGGGGGATTTGGGGAGGAAAAGGAAAAATAAAATCTTTAAAAAAAAAAAGTTTTGACCTCAGGGGCTCCCCCAAAGGTCCACAGACTGACACTTTGAGACCAGCAATACTCGATCAATACAAGCACCACAGATAATAATACTATTTCGGGATGTTGCTGACATCCTATCTAAGCAAGGGAACACACAGACGGACCTCACCCTCAGCGGAGTGAGACAAGACCAAGAAGTGTGACTGATCTCCCTTCAAGTGTCCACGGGCAGCCACGACTGTGGAAGCCCAGGTGGTGTGGGGCTGGGCCAGGGGCAGTGCTGAGCTGGCGGCTCGCCCCCTCTGTCACATGGGCCTGCCCGGAGTGCTGACATCTATCTTTCCACAAAGGATGCCTGAGTCCAGCCCAGCACAAACAAAAACACCCAAACTGCAAAAGTCAAGTACAGAAGCAGGTATTTCTCAACTCAGAGAACGACGATGTAGATTTTTTTTTTTTTCTTCTTCAAAGATTGGCACCTGGGCTAACAACTGTTGCCAGTCTTTTTTTTTTTTCTGCTTTTATCTCCCCAAACCCCGCCTGTAC
>NC_060277.1:113879733-113887179 GCF_021613505.1 Equus quagga | reverse complement strand
CCTGACAAGCAGTGCCATGTCCGCGCCCAGGATCTGAACCCTGGGCCGCCGCAGCGGAGCGCGCAAACCTAACCACTCGGCCACGGAGCCGGCCCCGACCACTCAGCCACAGAGCCGGCCCCGACGACGTAGATTTTTAAATTGCATCTTATGTCTCAAGATTTTCATTTTAAAATCAGTTCTGTAATTTTTAGTCTCTAAATATTTTAGAACAAAGCATTTACCTTTAGATACACTGTTTCTACTCATGTTAATGTATCTACTCTATATGTCAAGATGTGTGCATGTCAATGACGACATTTCCATTTCTCCAACCAAAGAAATTCAAATGAATTCAGATTTCACACATTCATGAAAAGGAATAAAAATTATATAACATCAAGAAAGGCTCTTTTCACATCTCAAGTCAACTCTTTACATAGATGCCTTAAAAGCCATTTTAAGGAATAGTAAGATGCTAGTTCTGTAATAAAATGTATTTTAAGAAATTTTCATTTGAAAATTCTTCAGGAATCATGTCTGAACAGACTATTTCAGAAATGATGAAAAAAATCAAAATGAAATGTCCGAGGCGAGGATTAGGAGATGCGTGTTTACACACAATCTGGTCTCTCCTCTGAGTGTGCTTCTGAGCGTCTGTCGGCAAAGTCAGCACTGTTCTGAGCGGACCTGCATTTTGCCACCACCTCACAGCCTGCTCTGTCAGGTTAGAACACAGGCTGAGTATACGAAGCATCTTCTGAGAGAAGCCTCTGAATACAGATCAGCTTTCTAAGGATTTCCTAAAATAGAATAATCAGATGAGACCACTGACCTTTGCAGCCATACTGGCTTCTCTATCCATTATAGAATCAGAGAAATTGAAGAGCTGAAACTAAACTTAGAGGACGTCTAGAACAATGACAGTGAGGGGAGATTCTAAGTTATCACCCTAAAAATCACAAAACTAGGCAGCTGTGGTCCTGGGCTCAGAACTGCAGATTCCTGTCTCACACCTGTATTCTTTTCCTTTTTTCTTTTGAGGAAGATCGGCCCTGAGCTAACATCTGTTGCCAATCTTCCTCTTTTTTTTTCATTTCTCCCCAAAGCCCCAGTACGTAGTTGTACATCCTAGTTGTAAGTCATTCTAGTTCTCCTACGTGGGACGCTGCCACAGCGTGGCCTGACGAGCAGTGTGTAGGTCCATGCCCAGGATCCAAACTGGTGAACCCTAGGCCGCCAAAGTAGATTGCATGAACTGAACCACTTGGCCATGGGGCCGGCCCCCACACCTGTATTCTTCTTCCTAATGATGTGCTTATGGCTGAACTCATTTGCCAATACGTGAACATGTCAAACATGCAACCAATACAGGCATATACACCAGGTGGTCTCTCACTGAAAAAGCTTCCCCAAATCATGAACTAGCTATCGGTCCTGTGAAGAATGCTTGGCAGCAAAGAAAAAGCCATGACGAGGAACAAAACATGTGAAGGCTTTCTAGAAGCAAATGCCATAGTGGCTGAGCTTACCTGTGCTTCAGAAGCAGTTTGAGAAGCACCGAGCGAATGACAGGGGTCTTATCCACAACATCATCAAACGGAGACAGAGATTTTGTGTGTTCACGGTGTCCTGAAACCAGAAAGAGAACGAGAGCTCACCGTTCACAGCACACATACAAAAGTGCGATGAATGACGAACTGAATTTTTAAGTCTATAGGAAGAAAGCAACCTACTTTGGGGAGCATCTCTTAAGAGCTCCTTCTGTACAAAGAGTAAAGACAGCAGAGCCTCGATCACATCCTTCTGGGGCGGAGAGTTGTCCTTGAAGCACAGGGTGGAGACCAGGTCTATGAAGAAACTGTTGCACATCTGCCGGAAGCAGGCGTGTTTCCCGATGGCATCCCTTCGGAAGGGTGGAAAGGCACGGTCAAAAGGCTTGCAGAATGTGCTCCAGAATCCCTCCAGACAAGTGCTTTGGGATTTGGACAGCACTGTTTTTTTAAATAAAAAGATGCAAGTATCTCCTTACATTGATTGGAGCTGGTCTTCCAAATGGCGACAGACCAGGCAGACTGGTCTCTCTCTAGGAACGCTTCCGAGCATTTGGGCCAGCCAGCAATAGGCTTAATATCCTGAAAGTCTGCCCAAGACCCAGCCACTGGGCGTGCCTTGCATCCCACTTTTAGGAGGCATCAGAGGGAGGGAAAGGGAAGGAAAACCAACCACTAACGGAATGGAGCTGAGGAGAGCTAGCGCCACAGAGCAACTGCCAATTTGAACTACGTGCCCCGAAAAGCACTCAGTCAGACAAGAGAAAGCTTTCTGCTCAAGTCATAGAACGGGAATGGCATTTACACATCAAGAGAATAAACCAGTTTCACCTAAAGTCCTTGGGTCTCTCGTGACAGCTTTATTTATGACTTTCTGGTTTATTTCTTCCAACTTTTCTGTCTCCCAAATCTGTACACATATATGTCTTAGGGAGAAAAAATTTTGAGATACTGTTTAATGAAGGGACATTAAGTGGTCGTCTCAGGATAGTTCTCTGCACTCAGGGTTTCTAAGGTTAATAGAATTATATTTCTGAATATCGTATTTGCAAAAAAGGAAAAAAACAGAGAAAGCTTTCTTAAGAGAAAGGGTGTTCTACCTGTACTCTTGGGAAACCGTCGGAGAGAAGCCATGTGGCAACTCGGTTAAACACAAGGGGCAACTCATCTGCCCTATGACGAGCCAGGTTTTGATGCAACCCAGGCAATATATGTGGTCACAGGGCAGGCAGACAGGATCCTGTGCATCTCCCAGGCAGATGGGGCACGGCTGAACCCCAAACCTAGGATCCAAGAAGAGTGATCAGTTCTGAAGCAGAGAAGCTGGCTGTGAGAAGCCAAAAATACCAAAGCTTCTGAATTCTCTCCCTCACGGACCCCAAACCAAAGATCTCACCTGGTGAGGGTCTTGCTGGCCTTGTCCTTACACTCCCGAAGGACAGTCACCACAGCGAGGAAGGGCCTGCGGGTCTTGATGTCAGAGTTCTCTTGCAGACACTGAAGGGAAAGGCAGTGATAAGGGAGCTAATTAGCAATGAGAAGGGGAGAGGAAAGAGAGTTTTCAAACTTTAAGCAATAATATAATGACCACCTGTATATCCACCACCAAGCTATAAGAAATCTTAGCGTTTGGGCGATATTTGCTTTAGATCGTTGTTTAAAGAAACAAAATGTTACCGATACAGTCGCAACTCCAAGTGTATCCCTTTATAATCACATTCCATGCCCACACCCCCCACCCCCTGCCCCGTCCCCTCCCCAGAGAGAACCACATTCCTAAATTCCCACTTTTACTGTTTCTATGAATGTGCAAAGGTTATGTTGTTGTTTTGAATATTTGTAAACTTTGTATCAGTGACATCATGCTATATCTAAGCTTCTGCAAACTTGCTTTTTTCTGATACATGTATGCCCAGATCATTCGTATCAACTGCTGTATAGTACCCACTGAGGAATGTTTTCTGGTAAACGGGTTTTTAGAATGTTTCCAGTTTTTTTGCAATTACAAACAGTTATATACTCAACATTCTTCCATGTGTCTGCTTGAGTACCAATGGGAAATTTCTCTGGGATATATATTTAGAAGTGGAAACACTGGTTTTTAGGAAATGTACATCTTCAACAATACAAGATAGTTTCATGGGTGTGCTTCTGGAATTTTGTGCTTAGACATGATGTTTGCAATAGATGTCTTTATATTACGTGTACCCTTGGGCATTATCAGCTTAAGGAGAGTTCCCTTCTATTCCTAGTTTGCCAAGAGTATCTTTTTTCCAAACTATAATTTTTAAAAATTATTTATATATATATATTTATATATCTTAAAGATTGGCACCTGAGTTAACGTCTGTTGCCAATCTTTTTCTCTTCTTCTTCTCCCCAGAACATAGATATATATCATAGTTGTGAGTGCCTCTGGTTGTGCTGTGTGGGACGCCGCCTCAGCATGGCCTGACAAGCGGTGCCATGTCTGTGCCCAGGATATGAGCCGGCGAAACCCTGGGCCACTGAAGTAGACCGTGCAAACTTAACCACTCGGCCACGGGGCCGGCCCCTAATTATTTATATTTTGTTGTTTTATTGTAGAAGGACCAATCAGAGTGTCTTCTTGCTGCAGTGGATGTCCATCATAGTAATTTTAACAGTAAAAGTGCTAGCCTTTTAACCAGGGTTAGTTTTCTGCGTGTGTTTTTTTTAAATTGAAGTAACACTGGTTTATAACATTAATTTCAGGTGTACATCATTACATTTCAATTTCCGTGTAGATTACATCATGCTCACCACCCAGAGACTAATTACCATCCATCCCCGTACACATGAGCCTCATCACCCCTTTCACCCTCCTCCCTCCTTGCTCCCTCACCTCTGGTAACCACCAATCCAATCTCTGCTGCTATGTGTGTGTTTGTCGTTTTTATCTTCTATTTATGAGTGAGATCATACAGTATTTGACTTTCTCCCTGACTTATTTCACTTAGCATAATACCCTCAAGGTCCATCCATGTTCTTGCAAATGACCAGATTTCATCTTTTTTTATGGCTGCGTAGTATTCCATTGTGTACATATACCACATCTTCTTTATCCATTCATCCCTTGATGGGCACGTACGTTGTTTCCAAGTCTTGACTATTGTGAATAATGCCTCAGTGAACATAGGGGTGCATATATGTTTATGCATTTGTATTTTCATGTTCTTTGGATAAATACCCAGCAGTGGAATAGCTGGATCATATGGTAGTTCTATTCTTAAATTTTTGTGTTTTTTCTTTTTTCTTTTTTTTTTTGTGAGGAAGATTGGCCCTAAGCTAACATCTGTTGCCAATCCTCTTCTTTTTGCTTGAGGAAGATTGTCCCTGAGCTAAGGTCCATGCCCATCTTCCACTATTTTGTATATGGGACACTGCCACAGCATGGCTTGATGAGCAGTGTGTAGGTCAGCTCCCAGGATCCAAACTGTCAAACCCCAGGCTGCCAAAGCAGAGTGCATGAACTTAACCACTACGGTACCGAGCTGGTCTTAACATTTTGAGAAATCTCCATACTGTTTCCCGTAGTGGCTGCACCAGTTTGCATTCCCACCAGCAGTGTCTGAGGGTTCCCTTTTCTCCACACCCTCTCCAACACTTGTTATTTCTTGTCTTAATTATAGCCATGAGGGGCATGAGATGATATCTCATTGTAGTTTTGATTTGCATTTCCCTAATAATTAGTGATGTAGAACTTCTTATCATGTGCCTATTGGCCATCTGTATATCTTTGGAAAAATGTCTGTTTAGATCTCTTGCCCATTTTTCAATTGGGTTGTTTGGTTTTTTTGTTGGGTTGTATGAGTTCTTTATATATTTTGGATATTAACCCCTATCAGATATATGGTTTGCAAATATCTTCTCCCAATTATTAGCTTGTCTTCTTGTTTTGTTGATGGTTTCCTTTGCTGTGCATAAGCTTTTTAATTTGACGTAGTCCCATTTGTTTATTTTTTCTATTGTTTCCCTTGCCTGGTCATACATGGCAAATTATAAATTTTATCAAATTGTTTTTCTGTACCTTTTGAAATGACCACTTAGGGTTTATCTTTTAATTTGTTATATAAATGATGACATGTAATAGATTTTATGATTTTGAGCTATCCTTGAATTCCCAGGGTTAATCTTACTTTGAAATGATATATGAGTTTTTAATACCCTGCTAAACTTGATTTTTTAATCAACAAACCAATTCAAAAGTGGTCAAAGGACTTGACTAGACATTTCTCCAAAGAAGACATACAAATGGGCAATGAGCACATAGAAAGATGCCCAACCCCAGTGGTCATTAGGGAAATGCAAATTAAAACCACAATGAGATACCACATTACATCCAGTAGGATGGCCATTTTATCAAAAAAGCACAGAAAATAACAAGTGTTGGGATAGATGTGGAGAAATTGGAACGCTGGTGCATTGCTGGTGTGAACGTAGGACAGTGCAGCCACTGTGGCAAACAGTACCGCGGTTCCACAGAGTTAAACATAGCATCACCATGCGATCCACTTCCAGGTATAGATCCAAGAGAATGAAAAGCAGGGACTGAGACTCCTGTACACGAACGTTAACAGAGCATTACTCACAATCGCCAAAAGGTGGCAACCACCTAAATGTCCATCAATAGATAAATGAATAAACAAAATGTGGAATAGCCACACAACGGAATATTATTGAGCCTTAAAAAGGAAGGAAATTCTGACCAGCTACAACATGGATGAACCTTGAGGACATTATGCTGAGTGAAGTAAGCCAGACACAAAAGGGCAAATACCATATGATTCCACTTATATGAGGTCCCTAGTACAGTCAGATTCACAGAGACAGAAAGTATAACAGAGGGTACTGGGCTGGGGGAGGGGAATGGGGAGTTAGTGTTTAATGAGGACCGAGTTTCAGTTTTACAAGATGAAAGAGTTCTGGAGATGGATGGTGGTGATGGTTGCACAACAGAGTGAATGTACTTAATGCTACAGAACTGTACACCTAAAAATGGCTAAAATGGTAAATTTTATGTTATCTATATTTTACCACAATAAAAAAAATGGCAGTGGCCTATTGGTTGGACAGGGACATTGGCAAAGACAGGGACATTACAGATTGGAAAGTCAATGCCCTTATGATCTATAATAGCAAAACATTCGGTAAGACTGTCATCTGTGACACCTTGGAAGTCAGATCTCAAACCAAGAGAATGTATCTATCTTTCTGTATCTGTATACCTACCTACCCATCTATCATCCATCCATCATCCATCTATCATCTATCTATCCATCCACCCAACCATCGTCTATCCATCCATCCATCACCTATCTATCATTTATCTATCTATGCATCCATCTATCATCTATCTATCCATCCATCCATCACCTATCTGTCCATCTATCATCTATCTACCTACCAATCCATCCATCATCTATCTATCCATCCACCCAACCATCGTCTATCTGTCCATCCAACCATCATCCATCTATCATCTATCTATCCATCCATCACCTATCTGTCCATCCAACCATCATCCATCTATCATTTATCTATCTATGCATCCATCTATCATCTATCTATCCATCCATCCATCATTTATCTGTCCATCTATCATCTATCTACCTACCAATCCATCCATCATCTCTATCCATCCAGCCAGCCATCATCCATCTGTCATCCATCTACCTACCTATGTACCTATCCACCCAGCCACCCACCCACCCATCATCTATCTATCATCTATCTGTCTAGGCATCCATCTATCCATTCATCATCTATCTACCCATCCATCCATCATCCACCTATCATCTATTTATCTATCCATCCATCCATCATCCATCTATCATCTATTTATCTATCCATCCATCCATCATCCACCTATCATCTATTTATCTACCCATCCATC